>NC_041403.2:95176671-95371671 GCF_900747795.2 Erpetoichthys calabaricus | reverse complement strand
AATTGGAAAAAGAAAACATACAGATGAAGTTGAAAATGCTGCTTAATAAACAATAGGCTTTTTAAAAGATTTGTACTGTGTTTATTATTTGTTGTTGTGTGTCATACAGCAAAAGCTTTGGTAAGAAACATGTACTACATAATTAAAATGGTAATCCATATTTTATAAATTCACCTCAAGAATTAAAAATTTCTAGTTGATACAGTGAAGAAAAAAACACCTGTAAATAGGAAATGTATATTTTAACAACAAAAAGCTGTAGTGCAAATAATGATTTAAAATGATTAAAACCTTTAAGTGCATTTATATTTACATTTTAGCAGTGCTTTACTGCCAATATCAATTAATTGATTGTGCGATAATATAATTTTTGTTTTGTTGTTGTTAAGGAGTTAATGAAAACTGCTTTTTTAGTTAAGCCTTGTTTCTGAAAGGTACACTACAGAAAAAATTAAACAATATGACAGCTAGTAATTATAAGAACTATTTTTTATGCCATATGTATTACGGATAAATATTTTTCTACATATTTTATTATTTAAAATGTATTTTAAGGCAGTTTTATTTATTTTAGTATTTTATGGTCACTGAACAATAAGCCTAAATAATTTCATTATGTTAATAAAAAATTAACCGTTAACATCTGTGGTCTATAGTTTAATTACAAAAAATACACTCTAATATAGGACGCAGGGCTTCTGTTTGTCTGGTTATGCAGGAGATTAGTGGAAAAAGTTTTTTTTAAGGGGATAAAGGGAAAAAAAAACTGGAATCTGAATCGGTTGATCAAGCAACGTGAAATTGGTGATTGGTATCGACCTTAAAAAACCTGATTGGAGCATCCTTAATTGACACCAATCCATATAGGGCAGGCTCTACCTCTTCGTGGAGCAGTAATTCTATAGAAATGTTCAGATAATGGATGGATGGACTATCCCAGAGCAATTTACAAGGCAACTACCACATGGTAATCTCTCTCTAGGGCACATACACAGTCGATGGAAGGGACTGAACTTGCAGCCTTATGACTTCCTGATCGAATCCTTAACTACTGATACAACTTATGCAACTTTTATAAAATGCATCCTTCAATAAGGCACATTGTATACAACATGGCTGATTAATTAGCATTGAAAGAAAGTTGGAATGAGGAAGATAATTAATGTGTGATAAAAAGAAAATGGGGGGCATATTCCACTGTAGGCAAAACTAGAAAGCAATTCAGAACACACATAACAGAAAACTACAGAAACTAGTTAATTAAAAATTCTAGGAAAGCAGGCCTTGAAATGTTATGTCTGACTCATACTTTAATTTGGCCAATGAATGTAAACTGCAAATTGGAAAACATTAAAGTCAGACCTCCAATCTCCTTTTCACCCTGCAGCAGAAAAGTTAATCCATTTCATAAGCATCTAGAAAATAAGAAAAATGTAAATTTTTAGGATTCTATGCCTCACTTAAATGCAGCTTTAAAACTCCATAATAATATAACATTCTTAAACTCACTCCCACAGCCTATCCTAGCAGCACTGGGCTCAAGGAAGGAACCAGCCCTGATCAAAGGCCCACTACAGGACCCACTCATAAACACACACATACTCACACTCAGGACATTTTGGAATCACCATTTAAATTAACTTGCAAATGTTTTGTGATGTGGGAGAATGTCTAAATTATGCTAGGACAATGCAATGACCGGAAGTGACATCTAAACCCACTATGGGTTCACTACATGAATTAGCTGTGCTAAGCACTGCTCTACATTGCTTCCCAAAATTGCATACTTTACAAGTTTCCTAATACAGATGACGAATATGATTGAACATCAGGCCTTCCATCTGCGTTGGCTAATTCTCACCCTGTTCACATTCAGTGCTTGTTTTCAACAGGTTTTACTTTGAACATGCAACACAATGCATAGCACTCAAGTTCTGTGAAAATGAACCCAATACAGAGATGCTGCCTCCATTTATTTTCAGTACCTAATCCATTCAACACTTTCAGTCTGACACTTGCAGTACATAAGAACTGTTTCCAACTGACTATTACGGGTGATGTAGGAATGAAGAAGAATTTGGATCTTTCGGGTGAATGCTACTAAAGCAATAGCCACCTTGTTTTTTCAATGAATCACCAAGGGTTTTTGATGCTGTATAACTCAAACATTCTCTTTTGTTTTACCCTTTAAATGGTTGCCATACAAATTGCTGCTTGTGAAATGGCAAAGTGTTGGCTGCCTAAAGCTTCACATAAAACCCATTGTAAGTTCTCTTTTCCTTGGCAGCACGCGACCAGCTTTTTAAAGACTCTGTGGGCTTTGCTAAAGCTAGTTTTCCAGTGAATGCACTCAGTGTGGTTCACTGCCTGCTTCCCTGCCACCCCCTCTGTTCTTATGCGAATGGCAGCTTTTACTGCTAATACCACAGGTCATGCTCCACTTCAGTCTCATTGCCACACCAGTGAGACATATGTACACACTTTCAGGAAAATGCACAAAGAGAATAATTACACTTCATTACTGCTGTATAGATTTTAATTTAATAATAATAATAATTTTTATTTATATAGCATCTTTCCCATTCTTAAAGGCACTTGTTTAAACAGCAGAGTATATGTAACATTGGGTACAAATATTACTGCATAGACCTCTAAACAGATAAATACAGGAGATACACAACATTAAGCAGAATAAAAGACAATAAACCAGAGTAAAATGCTAAATTCAATACTAAAAAAGCCTGAACAAATAACATCATTTGTGATTTAACACACACACACACAAATCATCCTGAGTACCTGGACAGAGAGATAAGCTGAAAGAAGGGGCAGAATATTAGGTTAAGTTAAAAGCCTTTTATTCAAGAATAAACTGAACAAAAACCAAATTAAGAAAATCGCACATAAATTAGAGTCTTAACAGCCTGTGGAAACTTTTGGTACTTGTAAAAAGCTAGTGTTGTTTTTATTCAGTTTTATTCTCTCAGTCATGTTCCCGCTCTCCCCGATCTGACACTGTTAGTTTTCAAATAAAGACATAGTATAATGAAACAAGTGTGCTTTTATGTGCGATTTTTTAATTTGGTTTTTATCCAGTTTTATTCTTGAATAAAAGCACACTTATTTCGTTGATTTGTTAGAGACTCAAATCAAATGTACATTTTTATTCTATAATACTAACAAAAAAAGCAGCCCCCAATCAAAGCGCTAAGTGCAGGATTGAACCGGCAATGCTGCGTTTCCATTGTGAAAGACGCAAACACACACTTGCATGCAAACATCTTTACTTTGTATCAATTGATATTTGCGTTTCAGTTTTCACACATTGACAGCAACATGTAAATTGAACAATTTCTTTTTCTTCAGTTTTATTCTTGAATAAAAGCACACTTGCTTTGTTATACCTTTTGTGAAAGTGTTTATTTGATATTTGGACTTCAGTCTTCACACATTAATCACTTCACTTCAAAATTTTGTCATTACTATAACATCCAAAATAATCCTACATTTACACAGATTGTTGTAGACACAGAACACACATGAATTGTATGCATTTCCAATAACGATATATTATTTTTCTATACAATTACAGACAACTCACACTCCCAGATAAACAGAATTCACCTGTGAGAATTTTGTGACTGACCTCAGCTGCCTCGGTAGGGGATGGGAGAGCATGCTGCCTGCCTGTGGCCAACTGACACATTTGCAAAATAAAGGCGCCATTGGTGCACAATTCACGCAATGATGAGGAGGTGCAAGTAAAATTGAGGTGGCCCAGCAGTATGAGTATTTTCACAGGCTTCAGGGATTCTAGTGTTAAAGGAGCTGTTTTATCTAGGGCTGAATGAAGGGCTGAGTTATAAGAGTCAACAAGACTATCTAGTGCAGATGGAATAGGGGAAGACAGATAAAGATCAGAAATGGATCCAGCAAGAATTGAGGGACAGATATTTTTAAGGTTTCTGAAAGAAATTTGATGTTTACAGGTAAGAGGTGGGAGAGGTGATAAGACAGTGAAAAGTACTGTTTTATGATCAGAGAGTCCCAAATCACTGCTATAAGTGTTGTCAATAGATAAGCCAGATGTACAGATCAGGTCCAATATATGACCACAAGAGTGAGTAGGAAAATCAACATGTTGTACCAAGTCAAAACAGTCGAGCAAGGACAGGAATTCATTCCTCAGTTTACATGTCAAAGTGTCAGTATGGATGTTGAAGTCACTAAGAAGAATGACTCTCTGGGAAACCGAACTTAAGTGGGTTAAAAGTTCAGTCAGATCAGCTAAGAAAGACCCATTATATTTTGGGGAACGATAGACAACATTAAGTAAGACAGCATGTATAGAGGGAATTAAGAGCAAGCCAACATATCCATTATAATCAAGGGGACAGAACATCCCCAGCTCCTAGATCTCCCAGTGCAAGCAAAAAAAAAAAAAAAAGTTTGTAGATCAGGCATCAGGCAGTCTTGTCCAGTGAACCTCAGAAACATTCAGTTGTCCCTGAGGCTGCGAACTCAGTCAAGGCAAAGTCCATAAAAATAGATCCAAAAATCAATACAATTTGAGTCAATTGCATCCATGAATTATACTTTCAATAAAAGAAATGAATAAGTGCAAAAAGTGCAAGGTTAATGCGAATTTTAACGAAAAGCCAGGGTCCCCTCACCTATAAGTCACTGAAATTTAAAATACAAAACAAGAAGACAAGTTAAAGGAATAATTTATAAGAATGGTTGGCAAGTCAAGGTCAATGAGTCAGATACCAGATATTACCTAAACCAAAACCAGAGATCACAGTCAAAACAAAACAGGTGCAGTTTCCCACATACTTCCTAAAGTATGAAAAGTTTTTAATAAATAAAGTTCAAATGCCATTTAATGAATGTTGTCATCTTTTATAGGGGCAGTGTGTCAAAATCAGAACTGCAGACCATGTGACTAGCAACTGGCCACATTAAATTGAGAGGCACTCATAATGACCAGCACACAAAATGGCAGCACTTATGGAAATGGCGCCAAGGTGCTATCATCAAAACAATTAGAAAATGATTCAAATGCAAAAATAATAATGAATTTTGAATAAAATTCCTAACAACTGTATTATCTCAAAGGTGGAGGGCAGTTTCATCAAAGTAAACATGAATAAAATCACAGGCACTGAACTACTGAAAACCCAGTTTACCCTTTTAAAATTCCCCCACATTGAAAGGAGGATGCAGTGCAGTGAAAGTCAGCAGAAAGGACGCTTAACATGATAAATGTAAAAGTGTAGAGAGTATTATTCTTATTTGTACTGGTGACACTTTAACTTTTTCAGATGACAGATTTCATGTATATGGCTTTAGGCCTTTCATTCTAATCAGGATGAAATAGGGTGCAATGTCTTCTTCAAAGCTGAAATTCTGCTGAAGGGAAGCAGAACATTAGAACGTTTTGTATAGTAAGCATGTTTACACTTCGTATAGTAAGCATGTTTACAGCTTCGCATAACTCTTGATTCCCATGCATCAATATGAGCTTCTGTGATTAATACATAGTACCACTTCTGTGTTTTCAGTAACTGTCCGCCCTTCCAGCAGAAAGAAAGTCAGGCGTGTGTACTTATTTTGGTGAGAAGAGGGAGAGATCGAGAGAGTGTCTACCTATTTATTACACTTTGTTTTTCAAAGAGCATTCTCTCTCATTATGGTTGATGCTTGTTGCACAAATCGAGAGTTTGGTTCAGTTGCTGCATTTCTGACACTTTTGTAAAGAGCTCAGCTCTATTGTATAAATGGAGTTTTGCTATCTACTGCTGTTTAGCTGCTGGACACTTAGAAAATGAGCACTCTCTCTCTCTGGAAAGAAATCATTCTTTTCATTTTTCACTTAAGCATATATAATCTGTACCTATGGAAATGGGCCATCTGAGAAATGTCATCTGAGACTGAATGAAGGTAATACGAACCTACCCTGGTTGTATAATTCTTTTTATGGATGATATTTGATGCTATTGTTTATCATGCAATATGATTGTAAGTAAAATCTTGAAACCAGTCTGTCCAATTACTGCTAGTATTGATTGACCACTCCTTGTTTAGCTATGGTCCCTTAAGAGCTCAAGGGGATGCCTTTGAGAATGTGGTAAACTGTACTGAAGTAAAGGAGTCAAAGTAACGACAGCCCCAGTCAGAGAAGCAGCCTGCCATTAGAGATCCCTAGGGTTAAACACACAGGGTACAATGCAACAGTGAGACAGGTAATAGGTTATAGGTTACAGCTGGATAGATTTTTTTTAACATTTCTTCTTAGCCTTGTTAAGAAAAAAGCTAAGAAGTTAGTTGGTTGTTAGGTGCATCTGATAGTACAGAAAAACAATATTGCTCTCAAATCTACTCTATCTTGTAGATGGACAATTTGCTTCACTACAAAATATAGTAACAGTGTTATATACTATATATATATATATATATATATATATATATATATATATATATATATATATATATATATATATATATACACACACACACATTTCTTTCTCGTTTGTGGCCATTTGTTAGTTGCAGCATCAGTACAAAAGTACAGAAGTGTAGAGAGCTCTGCCTCTCCACCACCGCTTCTCTCACTCCTTAAATGCACAGTGTATTATTCTGTTGTACGCAGTGTTGCCTAAATTATGTTATAAGCAAAAGGCATGGTCTTTGAAGCTTCTAGCAGCTGACTTTGGTAATCTCGAGAACATGATTACCCTACTGTTTTCATATGGCTCTCAGCCCTAGTACAAATGACCTAAACTTGGTTGGCCAAACATTGCTGCATTACTGTGTTTCTCCTAGTTTACAAAGTCTTGACAGGCTTTCATGTCACTGTTGACCAGATTACATACTTCAAGCTGATTTGTTTATTTTGACAAATTCATTCATTTATTTTTCCTAATTTCAGTATCCATCTCAGGATTGTAGCTACTGATGCCTATCCCAAGAGCACGAAGAACAGAGGCATCATCATTCCTTTACAGGAAACGCTTATACACATACCTATTACTCTTCTCCACAGTTAAAGGCAAAACCCTTCAGCATTAAAAACACTAATCCATTTTCCACCTCAGAAGTAGATAAATGAACATAATCAATTTTTTCTGTAGTAAATATTTAGCTGTTGCATGTCTATAGCTCACAGTCCCACTGACATATCAACAAATGACACACACACTTCTTGAATGTGCTGCTTGCATTGTTTTCATCTCATTTTCTATGCCTCTTTGTCCTGCTTTGTCCTTCCCAGGCAACAAGCTAAGCAGGGAAGTTAAAACTTCTGCTTTCCCAGCATCATTCTCCAGCAAATCCTGCTGGGGAATTGAACAGATATAGTCCTTCCTGAACTATGTGCAGAGTCACCTTCTAGTAAACACATCTTTGTACATCTCTGTTTTGATATACTGTATTATCTGTGGAGGACACAAAGAAAGAAATATGGAATGTTCTATTCTTCAGCACATCAGGGCAATGAAGGGGAAATCAAACTGATGGATCTGTCTGTCAGTCTTTGCAAAGAGATAAGAGAATGCAATTAGCCAGATGTAAACTGATGTTTGAATTGAACTTTCTGCTGTCAAATGTGGTCACCAAGCACTGAAAGACTTAAAGTCTTTACAGTCATGAACCCTCAAAAAGATATTTTAAAAAATCACAATTTTCAAAAGTTAGTATTGAATTACAAACAATTTCCCTCCCAGTTCTTTTGCTCAGTAGCTTCATTGCCCAAATAAGCACCAAGGTATTTAATACCACCTCTTGTCCATTTCATCCCCCCAGTAACTGGGGTTTTCTGCATTTCCACTCCCCCAAAAAATAGTTCCTCATCCTTAATTGTACAAACTGCTCATTTATTCACTGGCTAATGAAAGTTTGCAGGCTAAAATTCAATTTATAAAAGTTACAGCCAAGAACCACTCTTGCTTTACTAAGGGAGTAAGCATTTTACCTAGATCAATCTCTTTTTGATTATTGATTTTTTCTTTTCTTGACTTATAAATAGCCATTTTTGCCTGGCCCAACAAAAAATTGGCAATTGCTGTTACTCTTAATTTCTTTCGAATCAGTCACTCTGCAAATAAATACAGACACATTAAAATACAAATCCAAAGAATTAAAAATAGAATTAAGAACAGTTAAAAGTGGCTGAATCCTAAAACAAAACAGAAAACAATGAAAGACTGCCCCAAACTGGGCTGTGATTCCCTGTCCCCCCCAGTTTGTCCCTCCAGGGTATGTCCAGAGTCTTCCTGAGCTGCCTTTGATGTCTCACCTGGACACAGTTTATAAAGTTCTTTCCCTTCTGCAGCATCCAGGTCAAGTGTTTGGAAATCCAGTGCCACTTCCTGTATTCCGTCTTGAGTTTGGAATCTTTATGTAACTAAAAGATTTGGAAATGCACACAGTGATTTAGGGGTGTCCAGGTTTTCAAAATTGTCTTTTAGCAGTTCTTTAACAACTTGTTGGAAGCCTGAAATTATTAGTCTTAAAATTCTTTCAGCAGTATGCAGAGATCGCAGCTTCAAATCCTCCGCCACCTTAGTTGCACTTATCCAGCCACTCTGTGTATCATAATCTAGATGCTTGACTTGTAACATCCCAGCATTCAACGTTGTTGCATGGACAAAGAGCCTAATTGAAGGTAACCAAGTATGGGCAATTGTAAGGCCCAGTACAGTATGAGAGAATCTTCCTCAGGATATGCTTTCAATTGTTGCCAACATCTCAAAAGACTCCTATAATATTTTGGAAGACTGGCCAAGAAGAGAAGGGAAAACTCCATCAAAAACAGGGTCTGATACAGCTGTAAGGCTCCCACTTGATGAAGTAAACAGCAAGCTAAAAGTGTCCAAGATAGCAGCCTGTGACTATAAAGAAGCTTTTGTAAAGCCTGCAATCAGAACACATTTTTTCGGCTTTGAATGTCAATCAGTGCTTGACCACCCTTGTTCTTTGGAAGATACAGAGTGCTCTGTCTTAGCCAGTGCTTTTCATTCCAAAAAAAGTTCAATAATTCCCTCTGTATGTCAGATATCACATCTTGAGGGGGTTCTAGGCAAGCTAGTCTATGCCACAGAGCAGACGCCACCAGGTTATTAATAATGGTCCATCGATTCAAACTATTCTTGACATTGTCTGTTACTCCCTCCCAGTTCTTTTGCTCAGTAGCTTCATTGGCCAAATAAACACCAAGGTACCTAATACCTTGTCCATTTCATCCCCCCATGTAACTGGAGTTTTCTGCATTTCCACTCCCCAACAGTACTGCAGAGCACTTATTCCAATTGACCTTAGCTCACTGATGCCCCGGTTCCACCACAATATATATGTATACACAGTAACCACAAGGGGGTGCCACTGAGCCCTGAACCACAGACACAGCAATACCCAACACAATTCCAGGTTCAATTGAATTATTCTTATTTGACAAGACACCTTCTTCATACAAACACCAGCAAAATAAACCAATCACAGTTTCTCCTTTCTCCTGTAAAAGAACGTTGCCCAATGCCTCCCGACTCTGACTCAACTTAAGTGAGGCAGCAGGGTTCCTTTAAAGTTAGACCCAGGAACTGCTTCTGAAGCACTTCCAGGTTGTATTAAAACTAGGGCAGTCTTTCCCTGGCAGCGCCCTCTGGCAGTCCACAAAGACCCTGACAGGACCGCATCTTTGGACTCCAACTCCCACACCATCCCACAGGTGTCCTGATTGGGTTTAGCTCTGAGGAACACTGCCACCCTCCATAAGGGAGAATTAACTGCTCCAAGTGAGCCGATTTGCTTGATCCTTCAATTATGGCCTCCTGGCCAGGTATGAATCTGGGTATACACACCTATGCACACACACAACTATAAACCACAATGCAGTAGTCAAAATGACAGAAACATATACAAAATAATCATTAAGCTGCTTCAGGTACTGAGCTTCTGAATTGATAACAATTTTACCTTTTTACTTTCACTCAGTGTCAGCCCTTTTGTTCTGTTGCATTTTGTCTCTCCCTGTCTTCTACTTAATTGTCTAATACATGTGTAGAAATGGGACACCAAAACCCGGACTGTTTACAAGGCACAGACTCAAAAAATTCTGAGACAGAGTTTTATACAGAAACCCTGCTGCTGTGGCCTTTTCAGCCTAAAAATATTTTAGAGAGTTGTCCCCCAATGTGTGTTGTTGTTTGAGAATCACATGACCTCTTTTTTTTCTAACCTAACAGCACACAGACAGTCCTTCTTCATCAATAATCATTGAAAAAAAAAACACTTTGGTTAAGTAACCTGTGCCCCGATGTTTCAGCTAAACTATTATATTTATTGTTAAGCCAGTCTCTGCTATAATTACAAAAAAGTAGAAAGAAAATTTTATTTTGTATCAACAAACTCCTGATATAGTTTTTGTTGTTCCCATATGCTCTTTTATTCCCAGCAAGTTCTGCACAGTTTGCCACTTTGAGGGGCAATGAAACTTTCACAGGAAATTACTTCAAAGAAAGGCAGCTTACTCATTAACAAAAGAAGAGCTGATGGGGTGTAGATTATAAAGAATTCCAAGTCATTATTGTTTAGCAATTAATTTTGGGCTTACAGACAAACAAACTGAAATTATTTCCTTCACATGAGTTGGAAATAATAAGACCATGCATACAGTAAGCATACTTTTCTCCCACACACACACAAGCAGAAGCAACGTCCATGTCTCAGCACTGTGAAATGCTCAAAGCTAACAGACAGGTTCTCCTTATTTCGTATCCAGTAACAGTCCAGGTAATTTCATATTCTAGAAACTTGAATGTCAGATTCATCATCTCCTGTCCAGCACTTGCTATAATTACCTGCACCAAGAAACCTGTGCATGTAAGCCAGCATCTGCAACTGTTTTGATAAACATGACAGCTAATGAATGTGTTTAAGTAACTAAAATAGAATTTTTCCATGAAATGGTGGGAGCAGACTATGGAAAAGGAAAAAGTCAATCCTCCAATATCTAATTTTCATTGTGAGTTTCAATTCATCTGCCTGCATAGAACATGTGCCATTTGTTTAACAAATGCCTCAAAATGTTCCATCCCCATTAAATAGGTGGTAAAGTTCACTTGTCTTCAATTACTGTCAAATTAGCCCAGTGTGCCCGTCAATAGATGCTTTTTAAAATGCTAACAGCAGGCTTAGGTTGTGAGGAGAGGACTATGTAAATAAATCCTGCTCCAGTAGCTGAATACAAAGGTCTAAGATGTCACCGCCTTCATTGATATAAATTGTTATAATGGCCAAGACACTTATGAGGTTAAGATCATTGTGCACTAGTCTATGGTAGGACTGAGAGTTGAGAACCAGCATTTAAGTCCCTGGTGTGGAATTAACCTTCATAGATTATAAGAGCAAACACAATATTATATGAATGGATTTCATTGATTTGCCCAGTTTGTAAGGGGATGCAAGCAAGTAAACGTTAGCACAGAACAGGAACAGTATGACCTTATATGAAAGAAGAAGTGGAAATAAAAGTCCACGTGTCATTGTGGGAATAAGTACACCACTGGGGGTCAGTGCAGGCAAATTTATATGCAAAGATACCAGGGCAGAAAACAAACAGCTGCACTTTGGGACGAGCATGTAATCTTCCCTAAGGATACAAGATGAAGCTAAGGATGCTTGACGCTCTATGTAAGATGAGACAGAGACCGTAGTGAGTTACTCATAGCAGGAGATCAGAATACTTCCAGGCGAAGAGGTGAGAACTTGCACAAGCCACAGATGTAAGTCATAACCTCAAGACTGCTATATGGAAGCACACAGTGTTTATATGACAAGGGTGAAGTTACACTGTCCCTAAAAGCTAGCCAACTCAGAGGTTATTTTAGAGAGATGGTACTTTAAGGACTAAATTCCTAGAAGTCCCTGGTATCCCTACAACCAAAGTAGAGATATAATTACCCTGGAACTGATTGGGTGTCTTTACCAGAAAAGACCCCATGAAAGTTGCCTCATGCCAGATGTGATTTGAGTTTACATTTGGGGTGAAGGAAAGGCCAGATGAGAGAAATATAAGAGGTGAGAAGTAAGGTTCTCTTAGCACCTAGTAAGGTGGTGAGTATGTGTTAAAGACGAGTGTAAGTACAGCACTGTGAAATACAAGTATAGATTATACCAATTATTTTTTTATTATTGAATTTATTAAAAACATGTAACATTCCATACAATCAAGTCAAACTTAACAAAACAAAATTCAATTCAACCCCCACCTATGAAAAAGAGAGGAAGGCCAACAGCCAGAATAAAACTTTTGAGAGGAATAAAGAGAGAAAGGAGTCTTTCTCCCCAATATAAATACTTATTCTAAAATGTTATTGATTAGATATTGCCAGGTTTTTAAAAAGTTTTGAACAGATTCTCTAAGTGAGAATTTGATTTTTTCCAATTTCAAATAGTATATAATATCAGTTACCCACTGACTTAAAAGAGGTGGGTTAGGATTCTTCCAGCTGAGCAAGATAAATCTACATGCTAGTAGTGTAGTAAAGGCAATTACAGTTTGTTTGTCCTTCTCCACTTTAAGCCCACCTGGAAGTACACCACACACAGCTGTTAATGAATTAGGAGTGATTGTGACACTAAGGCTGTCTGACAGGCATTTAAAAATGTTTGTTCAGAATGATGTTAATTTTGCACATGACCAAAATATGCGGCCTACTGAAGCTGGAGCTTGATTGCAACGTTTGCAGGTTTGATCTTGCCCTGGAAACATTTTGGACAATTTTAAATGAGATAGATGAGCTCGATAAAAGATGAATTCTGTGCATGGCTGCATTCCACTCCTTTTCTGAAATATTGAGTAAGTGATCCTTTTCCCACTGTACTCTGGGGTCTTTGAAAGGGACTGACTTTAAAATGGCTTTATATATTACAGCAATGCTGCTTGAGTCTTCGAGAATGATCAATATCTCTTCTGGAATAGAATTGGGTGGGAGGTGAGGAAAATTGGGCAGATTTTGTTTAGCAAAGTTTCTAATTTGGAGATAGTGGAAAAATTTTGTTGACGGGAAATTAAATTTGGAGTGTAATTGTCTTCATCGGATACAAAGACATTATTTATATAAAAATCTCTAAATGACTTAATCCCGTATGTTTTCCAAACATTAAAAACTGTGTAAATTTCAGAGGGTGGAAAAAGGTGGTTATCATGTAGAGGTGCCACAGATAAAATATTATGTAAATTAAAGTTCTTCCTACAATGGTTCCATATTCTGAGTGAATGAAAGACAATTGGGTTGTTAGTATATTGATGATACCTTGTATTTACTGGTGTACAAAGCAAGGAATATAAAGTAGTACTGCAGGATTTAATTTATATTTCAGAGCAAGCCAGTGTATGTTCATCTATTTGTGTCAATGGCCAGGTTTTTATAGCTTGTATGTTTGCCGCCCTGTAATTAAACTGAAAATTAAGTAGAGCCATGCCACCTTCTGATTTAGGTTGTTGTAGGGTCAACCCTTTGGATAGGTGGATATTTCAAATTCCAAATAAATAAGGTTATGATTGAATCTAATTTCTTAAAAAATTATTTGTTAATGTATATGGGGATGTTTTGAAATAGAAACAGAAGCTTAGGGAGGATATTAATTTTGATAGTGTTAATTCTCCCTGCTAAAGTAAAATGGAAGGTAGACCATCTATGCATGTCTTGTTTAATTTTGTCCATGACATCAGCAAAATTTTGTTGAAAAAGAGCTTTATATTTACTTGTGATGTTTACCCCTAGATATTTCAACTGATCTACAATAATAAAAGGGAAGGTGTCCAATTTAATGCTGTTTGCTAGAGAATTCACTGGAAAAAGCACACTTTGTTCAAATTAATTTTGAGTCCAGATATTTGAAATTCTGCTAGTACAGTTAGGGCTGTAGGTACAGTATTTTGTGGGTCTGATATATACAGTACCATATCATCTGCATATAGTGGTATTTTCTGTTCCAGTCCTTCTCTGAAAATCCCCTTTATCTCTGATGCATTTTGAAAGTGAACAGCCAATGGCTCAATGGTGAATGCAAATAGCAGTGGTGACAAGGGGCATCCTTGTCTAGTACTGCGTTCTAGTTTGAAGTAGTGAAATAATATTGTTAATAAAAACTGAAGCTTCTGGACTAGTATACAGTAGTTTGATTCATGCACATATGTTCGGGCCAAACCCAAATACAGTAATCCCTCGCTATATCGCGCTTCGCCTTTCGCGGCTTCACTCCATCGCGGATTTTATATGTAAGCATATTTAAATATATATCGCGGATTTTTTGCTGGTTCGCGGATTTCTGCGGACAATGGATCTTTTAATTTCTGGTACATGCTTCTTCAGTTGGTTTGCCCAGTTGATTTCATACAAGGGACGCTATTGGCAGATGGCTGAGAAGCTACCCAACTTACTTTTCTCCCTCTCTCTCTCTTGCGCGGAGTTTCTCTGATCCTGACGTAGGGGGATTGAGCAGGGGGGCTGTTCACAAACCTAGACGATACGGACGCTCGTCTAAAAATGCTGAAAGATTATCTTCACGTTGCTACCTTCTGTGCAAGCTGCTTCCTGAAGCGACATGCTGCATGGTGCTTCGCATACTTAAAAGCTCAAAGGGCACGTATTGATTTTTCACTGTTTGTTTTTATCTCTCTCTCTCTGTCTGCTCCTGACGGAGGGGGTGTGAGCTGTCGCCTTCAACAGCTTTGTGCCCCGGTGCTTCGCATACTTAAGCCAAACAGCCCTATTGATTTGTTTGTTTTTCTCTATCTCTCTGACATCTGCTCCTGACGCTCACTCCTTTGAAAAGGAAGATATGTTTGCATTCTTTTAATTGTGAGACGGAACTGTCATCTCTGTCTTGTCATGGAGCACAGTTTAAACTTTTGAAAAAGAGACAAATGTTTGTTTGCAGTGTTTGAATAACGTTCCTGTCTCTCTACAATCTCCTGTGTTTCTGCGCAAATCTGTGACCCAAGCATGACAATATAAAAATAACCATATAAACATATGGTTTCTACTTCGCGGATTTTCTTATTTCGCGGGTGGCTCTGGAACGCAACCCCCGCGATGGAGGAGGGATTACTGTATATGCAAAGTGGTAAATAGGTAATCCCATTCAACCATATCAAATGCTTTTTCTGCATCCAAAGATGATAAGATATCCAGAGAGTTAGACTTTATGGATGACTATATTGAGATTGGTCTGTATGATGCACATTGTAATAAGTCCTTATTTTTCTTAAGAAAAATGGTAATTAATGCTTAGCGAAAAGTTTGAAGCAGAATTTTATTGTCTCTGGCTTCTATAAATGTTGCTAATAAAAAGGAAGCTAGCTTAATTTAAAATTCTTTATAAAATTCAGCAGGGTAGCCATCAGGACCTAGCGCTTTCCCACTCTGAAGTGAGTTTATAGCGTCTAGTAATTCTGATAGTGTCAGTGGTTTATCCAATTCCTCTGCACTGAGAGTATCTAGCTGTGGTATCCATAATGTATCAAAAAAACATATTGAATTGTGTCTTGTAGAATATAAGGACTTAAGTGTCTCTAAATGTGTGCATTATATTTTTAAGACCAATGATTCTATCTCCGTCTGTCTTGGTAAGTTCTGATATTGCATTGCGAAATTCCTGCTTGTGGATTTGTTGAGCTAAGATCTTATTAGCCTTCTCTCCGTGTTCACAGTAATGATGTCACGATTTAAAAATCAGTTGTTTCGTTTCTTTTGCTGTCAAAAGGTTGAGTTCTGATTGCAAAGCCTGTCTTTTCCTAAAAAGTTCCTCATTTGGAGACCAGGGGCCTCATACATAACGCAGCGTGTAGAAATCACACTAAAACATGGCATACAGACAAAAGTCCAGATGCATAACTCTGTGCGTACACCAACTTCCATGTTCTTACACTCCATAAATCCTGGTCAGCGTGAAAAGTAACGTACGTGCACGCACCTGCTGCCCTGCCCCAACTCCTCCCAGAATTACGCCTCTTTGAGTATGCAAATCAATATAAATAGCCCTTAAGCTCAGCGTTCTGTGAAAAGGCAATGGCAAAAACACGGGTGAAAAATAGAAGAATTTCAGCAAGTGGAGGCAAGGAAAAAAGTACTATTTGTTAGTTTAAACAGTGATATAATCAACAAAAGGAAGTTGATCAAGTGACATAAGAGTGTCGGAGAAACTCGAAAGCTCAAGTTCACAAAGTCGCACAGTGCCCAAAATAAAAAAGAAGTTGTCAGATATCAAAGTCGCCGTCAAAAGGCGACTCGTAGCAGACCGTCTGAGTGTCATATGAAAGCTTATTAGGGTACAGAGAAAAAAAATAGGCACATAGTGGGAAAAAAGCACAAAATGTCAACTTTAATCTCGAAATTTCCACTTTAATCACGTAGTTTATTTTGTCATTAAAGTAGAACATCTTAAACTTCATCTTTAAATTGTTTGATTTACTAGTTTATCAAATACCATCGTAACTAAAGTAGCACGTTAAATGCTTTGTTTTGTATGTGTTCTTTTATGTGCTCTGTGTGTGTGAATCACTACGTGCTTCTTAAACAGGCTTTCTCTTCTTCCGACAGGAGAAAGAATCCATTACATTCGTGATATTACAGCTCTCAAAATAATTAAAATACTGAGATGTATACTTGATATCATTTTCATGATTATAGGAGTTAAAGCATATTATTAAACATGGGAACACGGTGGTGCAGTGATAGTGACAAGCTGGCACCTGTCCAGAGATTGTTCATGCCTCACGCAAGATGCTTGCTGCGCTGTGCGTGACCTTCAATGAAATCATTTATTGCAGCAGTACTGTCTCTTTCAAACGTACTAACCTCCAATTACTGTCCTTCCTTTTCTTTCTCCAAGTAACCAATTGCCACACAATCAGCTCTGTAATAGATGTAAGCTTAGAACGTGATTCTTCAAAACTTTTAAGGAACATTTAAATATCTTCATAGCACATGTTTAATTACTCTATCCATCTATCCTTCCAGTGTCACGCCAGCCGCAGCAAGAATACAGCGCGAGGCAGGAACAATCCCTGAACTAGCTAGCGATGCAACACTGTGTCCTCACATGTTTAATTATTAACAATATAGATTATTTAAATGATGTTAACATTTTATCTGTATAATGTAATAAACATATTTTGCTGCATTTCATCTTAAAAATGATATTGTCATCATATGTAAATGCACGCTTTATAAAGTGACTCAGGTTGTGCAATATTATATCTGAATCGCAAGTTTATAGGTAATTGTACTAATAAGTACAAACAGTTCTACAAGGAGCACTTGATTGACTGATTGAGTGCGTTTATAATTCTTGGGATGAAACTGCTGCTCAGCCACGATGTCCCTACAGGAAAGGCTCTGAAGCGTTTGCCGTATGAGAGCAGATCAAATAGGCAGCATGGCTGAGGAAGCATGTGCTAGATGCTGTATCCTGATAATTCTCTTTCTGATCAGCTGCTGTAGAGCTGTGATTCCACACTCAGATACAGTGGGATAAATACTCTTGAGTGGTGCATTGAGAGGAACAACGCTAAAGCAGCTATGGTATTTGGAGTAGTTTGGCTATTCCGTGGACCATTATATTGTTACAGGTTAATTACAATCAGATGCCTTAAACTAATAAACAATATGCGGTTAATTTCAGTGTATTTGATAAAGCCACGTCAGGGATGTGGATCTAAAAAGAAAGGGAAACTACACTTGAACAAAAGCAGTGCTTTGATGCTGGGTGCCACCAGTTTGCAAAACCGAGTGGAGAACTTGCGTACGCCAAGCATTTAGCTTGTGTGAAAATGTGCGTGGCTTTACGCCAAGTTTAGGTTTTATACATTGCGATTTGAGCGTGGAAACAGGATTATGCAACATTTTTGTGCGTAGGCACCATTTATACACGAGGCCCCAGAAGTTTACAGCCAAGACAATTCTTAAATGGCTTCAGGACAAGTATCTGACTGTTTTTGAGTGGCCCAGCCAAAGCCCAGATTTAAACCTCAAAGAACATATGTGTAGGGACCTGAAGATTGCAGTTTACAGACCCTTTCCATCCAGTCTAATGGAACTTGATAGGATCCGTCAGGAAGAATGGGATAAACTTCCCAAATCCAGATGTGCAAAGCTTATAGAGACTTACCCAAGAAGACTCGAAGCTGTAATTGCTGCCAAAGGGGCTTCTATTAAATTAAGAGTCTGAAAAATATATGATTAAAATATTTCACTTTTTCATTAATATGTTCTTAATACATTTTCAAGTCTTTCTAAAAACCTGTTTTATCTTTGTCATTATGGATTATTTAGTGTACACTGGTGTGCAAAAATAGCAAATTTATCAATTTAAAATTACATCTACAACACAAAGTGTGCACAAAGTGAAAGGGGTCTAAATACTTTCTGAAATACACTGTAAATGTCAAAATCATGTTAGTGTTATAATTTACTTGATATCCATTATTGGGTTTGCAAGAATGTCTCCCACCTTCTACAATAGAACTCCTCATCAGCTGAGCTGAGTGAGATGTTTAATGGCAACAGGTTGTACAGCAAGGAAGGGAAGCATATCCTTGACATGCCTCAAGAAGGTTATCCATAAAGAGGAAAGAGACAAGATTTCAAGGCTTGTTTTTTTGCTTGTGTAGCCATGTGTGATGTATTTTGCATATTTAAGATATTCATGGCTTCACTGATAGCATTGTCCCTAGCTAATATGCTGTAGAGTGCAAGAGTAAGATTTCAGTGTCCAACCAGCACCAGAGCACCAGACAGTACAGTATTTTCACACACCACACACTAGGTACCAGGGTTTTTTCATCTTGTCTATTTGTTTGTTGTAATTTCTTTTGCTGCAAAAATGCACTATTCGTTTTTTTTACTTTAAATTCTCCTTTATTTACTACAATGTGCTTTATATAATAAATTCACCAATTCTTTTATTTTTATCCTTAGCATGATTGTGTATGTGAGCAGTTTCCATGTTGATATCCTTCCTGTGATGTGGTATTATCATCATGGAGTTTAATTATTATTTAAAAGTACTCAGCTATAAAATAAGATTATGATATGATGTGAAATAACTCATGTATTTATCCAAAGAAAACAATCTGAAATGATAGGTAATGTGAACAATATATTGACCCTTGCAAGTGATCCTGGTTATAAACAGTCACACCTTGTCAGGTGCAACAGAAGTCAAATCATGGAGGTTTCCAGGTTAAAGGAAGAGAAAGAGATCACAAGAAAGAAAAGTTGAAAAGAAGTGAAGTGGTTCAGCTGCCTGTTCCAGCAGTACATACATGTTCCTGACACCTACTTCTATATTTTCAGAAAACGCTGCCTATGTTTCTTGTGTTATGTTACAGTTTTTTGTATTCTCCCCGTGTTAAACACTCCGTTGATATGCATGGTACAGCCTCAAATGCTGCTGAGGTAAAACAATGAAAAACAGCACATAGCCCTTTTATATCAATTGTTGCACAAACTGATCCCATTGCAGATAGCTGTAACCTTTTCATTGAAGATGACAGATTTATGTTGACTTGGTACAAAAAGATAAAAAATTACAGAAAAAAGGACTGCTAAAAATAAACATGGAAAACAAGAGAAACATCAGTGCTCCCAAAGTAGTGAAAACAGGGCAATCCACAAATAAGCAAACAAATATAACATATCAGTTTTGTTATCATACATTCATGCACAGTTGATAGCAGACATATTATATACAGTATGTATGTATACATACAGTATATACATACATGCACACACATACATGCATACATATATGGTCTGTTATATCATTTTAAGAGAGTATCATGTGATAATTTTCATTACTTACTCGTAATAATTATCTCCTAGGATCTTTACATGGCAGAGGTGCTTGTGTGCCTCAGTTACCTCTGAAGCCTTTTTATTTCAATCGGGTTTACCTGCACCATCTGGTTTAAGCAGAAAGGCCCAACTAACAGCACTCCAAAAATAAGACAACAATTACAAATCTATTCAAACCTCAAGTGGATCAGGGAGCCTGTTAGTGCCTGTGGGCAGTGTGACCTACACAGCTAGTCAGGCCATCATCAAAAAACTGCATGGACTCATCATGTAGACTCACAACCACACATACAAGATCTTGGAAATGGAAACTAATGGGGTGGGGTACAAAACTAACTTCTCTGGCAAGGAAGACTATAAAGCTTATGCAGGTGGTTGAAAGATGCTGGTGAGATGCACAAATTTCCACCTCTGTGCACAGTTTTTAAACTAGGGTGGTCTCTCTCCACCTATGTGGGTTCCCCACAGTAGTGGTCACAGGTGTGAGCCGTTGGATACTGAATAGGTGCAGTTTCTACTACTAGAGGAAAAGGTCACCTCAATAGGACTCTGACTGCTTACATTTGAATCTCGGTGAGGAACTGTTACAGGATTCCTGTGATAGTCATAGATTGTAGCAAACACTATTTTTAAATAGAAGTTTGAACAAAGGTGTATCTTTTATTAAAATATCTTGGGGAAAAGGTCAAAGATCAACTTTGCAGTTATGTCATCTAATCTAAGGTCATACAGTCTGGACATCTAGGTTAACATAAGAGCTGAGCTATCAACTGATCAGCCCATGGTGATCACTGGCACAGACGATTAAAACATCTGCTGCACAGACCTGAGACAACAAAACAGGCTGTGAAGTTGCACTGTGAACAGCTAAGCGATGCCTCTACACAACTTGTACTTCTGGAAGAGCTATTTGGTGGAGGTCAGGAAGATGTGTCTAACTGATTATTGATTGTGGGGGTGTAGCAGTTAACACACCTCCTCAGTACAGCATGGATGGCAAGGAACTGCTAATTTTTCAAAACTGGCACAAATGGACATGACCTGTTAATTAAGGATTACACCTCTCAGCCTCCCTGAGAAAGCTCACCCAGGGTATTGGAATGGAGACTGCATTCAAAAGTTGAAACTCATATCCTTGAGGTTCAAAGCCATGGATCTGAGGACAAATGGTTTGTCCATGTAGAAATATCTGAGGAGTCATCAGGGTTTAATAAAACAGAACCAGATAATTGGAAAATAAACCCTGCTAATCAGTGAGATGAAAGGAAAAACAAGGATTGGGGTAATTAAAAAAAATACGGTATATAGAACTAAAAGATAAATATAAGGAACAACCAGTAACACATGTGAAACTAAAAATATATAATGGATAAGACTACTTGATCTGATAAAGGTCTGCCTGTATTGCACTACTTTAGGCAGCAGTTAAAATTAGTAATATTCAGTGTGTCACTGTGGTATATGGATTTAATAAGCTTTGCAATCATATAAATGGCCTGCTTACATATTTTTTATTCTGATTATTGTTATTATCACTGTGTTACAGTGCTTACTTTTCCTTTTGATTATACATTACTTGCCTTTGATTTCATTCTTGAGCTCAAATAGAAAGGATGTCTTGAGATCTACCAGGAGAAAGGAAGATGAACACTAGAAAAGTGATGGCAAAGGCCCTAGCTACACACTGATTGGTTTAGTGTATCAAAACAATATTAATCAAAAGTTACAAAAAGTGTTACCACACCATAACATGTTGGGAACCCACAACTTTTAGACACGCTAGAGCACTATAGCTGCAAATCTGCTCAGGCATGGAACTTCTAAATTGCAGCCCTCCATAACCTTCCAAAGTTCTGTACACTACTCCAACTGTGTTCAATGACAAAGCCTGTTTGTGAACTTGTATGTTAAATGATTCTTTAATACAAGTTAAGTATAAAATTATTATTTGTATCATGATTTATTTGTGTCATTGATGTTGTTATTTTGTCACCGATGTAGCTTTAATGTGGCACTGTAAGAGAAGCGGCAAATTCACAGTGTGATTCCCAGCAGTGAATCTGGTCCATCCGAGGAGATAGCTCTGTCTACTGGACACAAATACTTTGTTTGTATCATTTGTGTTTACTTTTATTTTTAATACAAGTGCTTAATTGCTTTAGAGCAGTTCTTGGTTATTGCGTTTTGTCACTTTTTATAATGATATCAATAAGTAAATTAGCTTTGCTTCATACTTCTTTTCTTGATTTAGCTGCCCGTTTTCAATCATTTGAATTTCTGTCACGTTTACAGGCAAATTCCCTGACGAAGAGATTTATCTCAAAACGCATCAGACTGACATTATATTATACATAGTTGGCTGGATCGACATCATTTCACACTTGGCTACTAGCCTCATTGCCTTTCTGTTCCTAACAATAAGCTGTGCGGATCATCATTCTACCCTTAGCTACAAGCCTTTTACAGTGGGCTTTGTCTAACATTTCCACTTGTGTGGATCCATGAACTTGATTTCAGCTTTCCAGGCTTTTATACTAACCGTGCAGTACAATGTTATATTGTCTACATTTTTGTTTATGTATTGCTTATATTTTTAATTTCTTTTCAATGTAACTGTTTTCTGACACATTATTTTTCAATCCTCTGTATTATTTATGTTTTATTTATCATATGATTGATTTCTTCATACATTGTCAAATTATTACCTTTATTTTTAACATTGCTTTTCCTGTATTTTCTTAAATTTCTAATTTATTTTTAGGTTTAATGTATTTAATTCAACTTACTGAATGATTTTGTTTACTTGGTTCCCAGTCATTTTTAAATGATCTTTTTGAACATAAATACTTCAAGAACAATTTTATCGTGACCGTTAGATATTCTTTCTTTGTCTGTTACATGTTTTTTGGTTTTACCTTTATTCTATTTAACTTCAAACTGCTCAGACACACCTTTCCCCATCCACCCTTGCCTTTGCTTGTTTGTCATTTTGAGTCATTGCAGTTTTCCAGCTATATTTACATGTGCTAAGTGGATCTGTTAAGTTTTAATGCTCTGGTATTCTATGGCTGGTGCATTGGGTTTTGGGAATGCTGCTCCATGCCATTCAGATCCTGCTTTCCCAAAGAAGGACTTGTGCTCACATACTGGTAGTAGGTCTAATCAGTTTCACTTGAGTGATGAAGTTCACCATGTTTTCTCTTCCCCTGGTCCACTTCAATGATCACATTCCAATACACACTAATAATTTTAACAGAAAAACAACACCCCATATTTAATTATTACATCTTTAACTCCTTCCTTTGCTTGTATAACTTGAATGGAAGTTGGCAGTACAAAGCTGGACACAGTGTTCTGTAGGAAGTCTTAAAGAAGCAAAAAAAAAGCTCATTTAAGTGTACTAATGTATATTTAGTTTCAAGACAGCTGATAAAATCAGCTCAATACTTTGTACTGCTCTGCTATCAGTAAGAAAGCATCTGTTCTTCTGAAGTATTCTTACAGAAGAGGCAATAGTGGGCTTTGCTGTGCTTGTATACACTGAGAAACAGTTTAATTAGAGGAGCTGTCCAGGTGCTGAATGAGTTGTTTTCTTTCTCCCTTGAACAAAGAAATTTCATTTTTCTTGTCTCCTTAGAGAAGAACCACTGCTTCTCTCAACTGAGAAAAACTAATTGAGGTGGTTCGGCATGTTACTTAGGATTCCAACTGGGTACATCCTGTGGCAGATGTACAGTAAGTGGACCACTGGTAAAAGAATTCCCAGGGGTGACTGCAGTTCTTGACTGGCATTTGATATCTGGAAATACCTCAGGCAGAGCTTGAAAAAGTTTCAAGGATAAAGTGGCCCAGTCACCCCAGCTTGGCATATTAGTACTGTGACATTCATCAGGAAAAGATAAGTAAAATGAATGAATACATATACCACTACTGTTGTCATGTTTAAAAATAAAAATATATAATCCAGCACCAGAGTTAGCTCTAAGTATAGAATACCAGTAAAGAAAACTAAAAATGATCAAAGGAAAACGTATGTATGGGGAAAGGAGGAATCTTTAGAAAAAGACAAATCAGTGATAGCGTTCATATATCAATTAGTCGAGTAATAATTTCTGTACCATGCACTTTTCAAATTTAGGCTATGATTTTGCTCTGTTGTTGTACATAAAATTATACACAGGCAGTGGGGTGATAAAAGTAGGACAGCAGAGTCCATGTGAAAAAGGAGGTGAAATTAACAGGTCCCAGATTAAAGTCAGGAAGTGAGATCTTTTTAAATATAATAAAAAGATTGTGTCTTGAGACTTGGCATTAATAGTAGGAACAAACTTCCTGCCATCTGTCATGAGCAAACCTGAAAGATCTTTCACCTTCACTTCATAAAGAGACTTCTAAAATATGCAAGAAAATAATAGTGGAATTTTACTAACAGTGTTATTTTAAAGCATTATTTTTAAAGCAAAATAAAATACATCTAATGGGGTGGTCCCTATATAACAATAAACCGCATTTAATTAATTTAATTTCATATTAATTAAAGAGCTAGAGAAAATCCCACCCTCATAAACACAGCATATGTCCCCACTATCTACCACTGCAGTGGAGAGCAGGGGCTATTCAGTATATTCGGTATGAGGGCTTCATCTAACAGCTCATGGAATTCCTGCTATTTCTCCCTTTATCCCTACTGCAAACCTGCAGTGGATCCCAGTTCTGTATTTAGCAATTAGTATAATCTATACTTGGATTTTAACTGAGAATTGTTCACAGCGCTCTGTGCCTGCACTCAGTAAAAAGCACTATAAAAAAATAAGTTGTATTATATTTTATTGTATATTTCAGCCCAATTAAAAGTATCATAAATGCATTAGGGGTTGTACTGTGTAAAAAGCACTTTATTAATTTCTCATCAACAGATTAGTTTCATCTGAGTTTTTTATTCTAGATATTAAAAGCAATTATTTCTGTTGAGTCCGCATTTCTTTTTTTTCTTTATTTGAAATAATATTCTATTTGATGTATTGCATTTATCAATATTATGCCACCTCTTTGCATTCCATTTTAGAGAGATTTAAACTTTCATATAAAAGCCATCGTGGAATAAGAGAACACCTCCATAGCAGAATCCAAAAGGCTGATGAGCCCAATTACATGTTACTATACTGCTGATCATTTCACAAAGCACAGTATAGACTGGGTTTCACTGTATGCATTCACAAGAAGCCAGAGGAATGCAAGAAATGAATCACTGTGGGCTAGCCGCAGTTAAATTGATTCCTTTCCTCTAGTGGGATGGTGGGATGAGAGTATTAGCCCCTTAGATTGCTGCTTCTGATAAATGTAATCATTTGGTGTCAGCACTTGGGATGGCATCAGTCCATAGCATACACCTTTGCAGCTCAGCACACTCTACCACACTAAATCCAGACTTCACTTACATCTATCAATAATCCCTTCATTTTACTGGCAAAAGTGAATGCCTTATCCTGAAGCAATATTAATAACAGAAATGTCACAAAACAATTTAACAAATTTTAGATATTCAGGCAAAGTAGATTTCAACAAGTAATCTGACAGAATAGCTAATTTTCCGCCATCAATATTGTCATCAACAATCTTCCATTCATACATAATTGAACAGAAAACTACTAGGGACCTGGCAGGCGTTTAGACCAATACCCCAGAAAAGTCTCATTTTTAGTCTGCTTAGAATCAACTGTGTATTAAAATTAAAGGCAGTGTCAAAACAAACATGTACACTTATAAGTTCAGGATTTCACACAGAATTATCCAGTATCAAGCAAACTACTTTCTTTTATATAAAGTCTTTGTATGGTGACACTAATCAGTA
This sequence comes from Erpetoichthys calabaricus, assembly GCF_900747795.2. NCBI lineage: Eukaryota > Metazoa > Chordata > Cladistia > Polypteriformes > Polypteridae > Erpetoichthys > Erpetoichthys calabaricus. The sequence goes on along the minus strand of NC_041403.2, from coordinate 95,345,958 downwards.
CATAGCTATGGCATAACTACTTTCATTTATTTTTGACATCTTCAAAAGTTCAGGCATATGTATAGTTTCACTAAAGATCACACTGTGAGTTAAAATGAAAGAACTGAAGAGGCAACAGTGTAATTTACAGCTCACTCCTTTAGCCAGTAACTTGATAATGTAACTTTATATTTTCCTTGTAATGTGCTTTTAGATGATGATCACTAAGAATTGACTCTCCCTATGTTTGCAATGTATTTCTCCTCTGGATGTTCTAAAGACTCCTGTGTCTGGAAGTTTAAAGGTAAAATTATGATCATGTCGCTGCCCTGGCTACACACTGTAGTTGAACAGCTGGCAGCAGTCTTTTTCAAGTACAGACACCAGGGAGGATTTCTTTTCATACCATAGCTGAACACTAACCAGTTTTGAAACAGACTAATTAATTATTAATTAGAAGGATGGCACAAAAGAGGAAGGAAATCTTTGAAGTTCAGAGACTGAAAAATCTGTACATTCTGTGAATAGAATTGTTAATGCCTATGGATATGCCATGTCATATGCAGTGGCAACAGCTAGAAAATAAACTGAAAAATGCTGTCTTTTTTCTTTTTTCACTGTATTTACAGTAATCCCTCCTCCATCGCAGGGGTTGCGTTCCAGAGCCACCCACGAAATAAGAATATCCGCGAAGTAGAAACCATATGTTTATATGGTTATTTTTATATTGTCATGCTTGGGTCACAGATTTGCGCAGAAACACAGGAGGTTGTAGAGAGACAGGAACGTTATTCAAACACTGCAAACAAACATTTGTCTCTTTTTCAAAAGTTTAAACTGTGCTCCATGACAAGACAGAGATGACAGTTCCGTTCCACAATTAAAAGAATGCAAACATATCTTCCTCTTCAAAGGAGTCAGGAGCAGAGACTGTCATAAAGGCAGAGGAAAATCAATAGGGCTGTTTGGCTCTTAAGTATGCGAAGCACCGCGGCACAAAGCTGTTGAAGGCGGCAGCTCACACCCCCTCCTTCAAGAGCACAGAAAGAGAGAGCGAGACAGAGAAAAACACAAGCAAGCAAAAATCAATACGTGCCCTTCGAGCTTTTAAGTATGCGAAGCACTGTGCAGCATGTCGTTTCAGGAAGCAGCTGCACAAAAGATAGCAACGTGAAGATAATCTTTCAGCATTTTTAGACGAGCGTCCGTATCGTCTAGGTGTGTGAACAGCCCCCCTGCTCAATCCCCCTACGTCAGGATCAGAGAAAGCGCAAGAGAGAGAAAGAGAAAAGTAAGTTGGGTAGCTTCTCAGCCATCTGCCAATAGCGTCCCTTGTATGAAATCAACTGGGCAAACCAACTGAGGAAGCATGTACCAGAAATTAAAAGACCCATTGTCCGCAGAAACCCGCGAAGCAGCGAAAAATCCGCGATATATATTTAAATATGCTTACATATAAAATCCGCAATGGAGTGAAGCCGCGAAAGGCGAAGCGCGATATAGCGAGGGATTACTGTACACCAGGGGTAGGCAACGTCGGTCCTGGTGAGCCGCAGTGGCTACAGGTTTTCATTCCAACCCAATTGCTTAATTAGAAACCAATCATTGCCAATCTCAGACCTTATTTAATTTTATGGCTTGTTAGTCTGTGCAATGTAAGGCTCTTATATCGTAGATTTTTTTCCTTTCCAAGGATATCATCCAAATGATATGAAGCCTAAAACAGATCATTTTCAGTCTGTCACATTTTTCTATTAAGTGTTTTATTAAATCAAACAGTGCATGATGAACACACACAGATGTAATTGGAAAAAAGCTAGCTGGAGAACTGCTGGCTGCTTTGTCTTTTACATCTTATTGTTAATAAGGAGCAATTAAAACACTGAATGCAGCAGTTTAAGATTGAAATAAGCAATTAAGGTTGGAGAACCTTAACAAGCGAGACCACTAAAATGAAGCATCAAAATGTCACTTAAGCAATATGTGCTTCATCAGCAATAATTGAGTTCTCGTTAAGGAACTGGGTTGGAACAAAAACCTGCACATACTGCGGCTCACCAGGACCGACGTTGCCTACCCCTGCTGTACACCATACCCCATTGTACCAAAACACCATTATATAAACATACATTCTTAAATCCTCTTAATCCCCTTCAAAGCATCACACTCCATCCCTGGGCACACACATATAATACGTATATACAAAATAGTTTTACAAAACATATTTTACAATCAAAAAATACAAAATGTACTAAGTATGCAGTTAATAAACTATACATTATTCAGCAGTATTGAAATTTAATTGTCACTATCATGCAAGACCTAGCAGTGGGCCATAGGCTTACATGTGACGGCTTGGATACCAAAGCTCATCTAAAATGCCACCATGTTCAGTTTGAAACGGGACAACAGGTGGACAGTGTTGGTGCCTCACATATCCAAGGTCTGGGTTCTAACCCAGTATTCCTCCAAGAACTTAAGTGTTCCTCCAACATTCCCAAACACAAGCATGTTAGATGATTTGGTGATTCTAAACTAGAGAAGTATGTGCATTAACGCAGCTGTAATGCAATAACACACCGGTCAGTGTTGGTTCCTCCCTTGAATTAACTAAGCATGGGAAATTGTAAAATAGCTAAATCTGTAATTGTTCTGAGTTTCCATTTTCTTCTTCATGTAATAATCAGTATTTAAAATCATTATACCTTACACCATAAGGGAAAATATAAAGACAAAGCTGGATTTAGTATTTGGATTCCTGGCTGCAGCATATTTCAGAGGTTTTTAAGAATCAGAGAAAATCACTGTGTCTTTTTATGTAATTTGGCATATCATAATGTAACTGTCCACCCATTCATCCATGCATCTTCCTAACCTACTTAATGAATAACAGTGAACACCACAATACTTTAATAAATTGACATATTTCTACTGCTCTTGAAAAAGTGGTCAGTGCAGGGCCCACTTCAGTGCTTCAGTTTATACACTACATACTCATCCCAATATATTAACCATGACCTGGGACAAGATGAGGAGTTTAGTGGGTTACGTCACCTCACAACATCAACTAGTTTTCTAGATTGCTTATGCCATGGGTTGATTCTTCATCCATGCACCCTGGCCTAAGAGGCGAAATCCAGGTAGCTGTTATTACAGGACCAGTTTAACATTTGTGTAATTCCATTATGGAAATGCATGCTACGCAAATGCAGTTATCATAGATATTATGGGTTGGCTGAGGTTGAGAGTGGCAAGGTGGTGCAGTAGGCAGCATTACTGTTTCACAGCACAAGGATCCTAGTTTGAATCACAATTGAGAATCCATTTGAATGGAGTTTATTCATTTCTGGAGATTTGGGTTTGCTTGTACAGTTTAAATATGCACAAGAAAGGTTGCTGACAAATATAAACTGCCCTTCTGTTAATTAATACTGTTGTGGTTGTGAGCAAGCTCTGCAAAAGACTGCCATGCCATCTGCCCAACAGTGTGGTCATAGCATCCAGTACACTGCAACCCTGTACTGGACACAAGGTCTCAGAAAACAGTTGAATGGGCTGAGGAGTTCATGTTGATTATAACTTTAAGTCCCTTTAGGTTTTCATACTGTTAGTTTTAAAGATTTATAACATGTTGCCTGAAGAAGGGGCCTGAGTTGCCTCGAAAGCTTTTCTCTACATTCATAATGGCTAACACGGTACAACACCCTAGTACTAAAGATTTATAAGAACTGTTAAGGCCAACATTAGAGATGATATGTATTAGAAACCCAAAACTCCATTCAACAGTATTCAGAACATGTGAAAGAAATACTAAATGTTAATCTCTTATTTCTGTTAAGATTGTTTATACATTTTTAGGATAGCACAATGGTGCAGTGGTTTGAATATCTTGCTGTCTGGCAATTCCACGAAACTGGCTTGAAATTATGGCACTGTCACAGTCTGAGTCTGACACATTCACAGTCTGACTCCTTCAGTACTGTGTCTCTTCGGAGAATACTTGAGTACCGTTGGTTTGACTTTGTGTCGAGCACTACAGCCATGTGACACAATTCCCGGTGGGTGTTCCGGCTTGCAGGATCCTCATTGCTGAGGACCCAAGTGGCTGTATTAGGCCATGGGGACACCCACATAACATCTGACTGCGGCAGATAGATGGTCATTTCCAGAGGGTGGGACTGGTCAGCATGTCTGCCTGGAGGGTGGCCAACCGGGATCCTGAGCTGTTTGATCATGTAGTGGGTCCAGCAATGTTGTACCAGTACGTGCTCCCCAACTTGACAGGCTAAGTAGAGCCTACTTCTTATAGCCTTAGCTGTGTTGGGTTCTTCTCCATACCAGTTTCTTCATGAAGGCCCAGTATGACTGAGTATGTCATGTTGTGGAATGGTTGGCACTCCAGTGCTAGTTTCTGCTTTGTGGTATCTGAACTGGACAAAGCCAACGTTACATGATTACAAAGAGAAACTGAGTAAAAAAAATAAGCTGGATGTTCATTGACTTTTTATTTCTACATTTCTTCTGCAAAATCTCATCCTAAATCTTTTTAAACTGCAACTTATGGTATGTCTTTGTCATGAAAAGTATATTTAATGCTTTAAATTATTTTCTATAGTTCTCTGAGGACTGTAGAAATGCACATTATAAAGCGAATAAATGACCATTATATTTATCTAAAAAAAGAGAGACAGCAGACAGACTTTGCAAAATCTTTGCTCTTCTATAAAGTGGTAAACAAGTAAGAATCAATCCTCTAGGGTGCTCCCTCGGTTTTTAGATCAATACCTTGCTGCCCCTAGGCAGTCTGTCACACTTCAATGAAGTGGTGGGGGGCGGGGGTGCCATCCGAACCATGAGAGCTTTCATCTGCCTTCACTTGGCAGAATCACAGATCATAGTCATTTGTAAGCAAACTGTTGTGCAACCCCAACTGAATGTACAATACATTCCTACATACTAGAAAAATTACCTTTGCTTGGCCTTTGATCTGTTTCTTTAGTATTTTAGCATTTCATTTGTTTTCAAAGCCATCTTTGTACTTAGAAACTTAGGAAGCCAAGTCAAATACAATTATAAAGTGTAATATGAAAAATAGCAGGTGAGGTACTCTATAGGACAGAAGGTGGAAAACACACTGCTCGCCTATTAGATTAATTGATGGTGGTCTGAAAAAAAAAGCCTGACATTGAAGACACTGTGTGGAGAATCTTCGATCACTGTGGTTAACAAGAGTCAGAATGTTAAACAGAAAACCCTTCCATGCCTCCAGTAAACAGTGGTGGTAAAGAAGTATATTCTGTGTAGACTGGCTATGTCATGTTATATCAATTAATAATACATTTATTTAGGACAGTTGTTCTAGGTCCAATCATCATTAAGTTACTATACAGGTCAACAATTGTGTGGAGTTTTCTTTTGATTTTTCTTAAAGATCTGCAGATTAGGTTTATTGCCACTTGTAAAATGATCTTGTATCTATGACTGAAAGTGTGTCCTGTGATGGACTGGCATCCCATCTAGGGTTGGATCTTGTCCAAAACCCAAAGAGCCTTCAAGCAGTTTGCTTTCTAAATGTAAAGCACTAGTGCGTTAAGGAACTGGCTCTGGTTACACAGTGAGGGCAAGGCAGTGGAGTGAAGCAGTGGCATTAAGCCTTAGTTGCATTTTAGTTAGTCCCAATGCATATAAAGCTGTACACGTGGGACGCTATAAAGCAGCTAAATTAAAGTTACATGCTGCATCAAAGTATTTATAGATAATCACTTTGTGATATTAACTAATATTTTTGTCACTTATCTTCACCAGTATAGAATGGTACCTCAAGAGTGTTACATGGCATTCGGCTTTACTGGCGTCGGATGTGAGACAAGCAGGAGTTGTCAAGTTTGTCTGTACTAGAGTACAGCTAGTGCTTCTCCTATTTAAATTATTTGCTGTTGCAGCACTGAAATGCAAAACGGCAGTTCCACATTCACCTAACACCATCTCCACACCCAGTTCGGCGATGACCTTGACTGTGAGGATGGGCCACAGCAGGATCAAATCTGGCTATTTACTGTTGGCCCGTAATTCAATATGCGCCATCTTCACACACAGTCTGAATCATTTGCAAAATCCTCACCTTTAAGGAAAAATGAACTCAGAAAAATATAAATTTCCTGTTTTTATTCATGGGCAGATCAAGGTGTATGATCAACTTTTAAAGTACAGAACTGAAATCACTGCAATTATTTATGTGGGTGCCCTAACTTGTCTTAATGATCAATGTTGGGGGCTTCACTATACCGGTGGAAGCACAGTGCAAGAGGATAAGAGATGCAGTCAAGACATTTAGGAAAAAAATAATAGAATTGACAATATTATGAATAAAATCAATTGTCTGAAGTGGTTATTAAGCTGAATTTATTGCAACATGGTCACATGTGTAGCACCCACCGCTATCTCACTTTGCGAACAACAGCTTCAACTTTTACATATATATTACTTATACAGTATCTCTTCTTTCAAGATATGTGCATCATGACAGACTTTTTAGCAAGCTTTATGGATTTTACAAAAAAGGGCTCCAGCAGACCCCTGTGACCCTGTGTTAGGATATAGCGGGTTGGAAAATGGGTGGATGGATAGATGGACAGTAAAAACTCCAGTGTTCTAAAATTACAATACACTTTCAGGTTAATAGCTATATTAATTTAAGGGCTCCCTGGTCTCATTTAGACACTTTTTATTTTTATAATGCAGCTCTCCTCGTTACTGCATCATGACTTTACTTAAGTACTTTTTTCAGTTATTTGCACTTTACTTGAGTACGGTAAATTTCATTTAGGGCTACTTATACTTTTACTCCACCACATTTTTAGGTCAAATGGTACACTTTATCTTCATTATATTTTCCAGAATATCCTTGTTACTCACTACTCAGACCAAACTATTATAAATTAATAAAAGAGACCTATCAAGTGTGTTGTCAACTTAGATTATTGCTCAGTGTTGCTCAGACACAGCTAATAGAATGCCATATATCATTCAAAAATAAAAGTGCAATAGCACGCCATCAACTGCTCATTTGGTAGGCTGTTACCGTGCTTCCCGCTCACTGCTGAATAAACTGAATGCTAACATTCAGCTCGGTCATATTTCAAAGCAGCACCTACAGAAACCTCTGCAATCAAGAATTTGCCTTCAAATTTAAAGAAGCAAGTGTTTATTATTCCTCTTCTAACGCTATCTTATATGGAGCCCCTTCTTCTTCTTCTTTTGGCTGCTCCCATTATGGGTTGCCAGAGCAGATCATCTTCTTCCATATCTTTCTGTCCTCTGCATCTTGCTCTGTCACACCCATCACCTGCATGTCCTCTCTCACCACATCCATAAACCTCCTCTTAGGCCTGCCTCTTTTTCTCTTACCTGGCAGCTCTATCCTTAACATCCTTTTCCCAATATACTCAGCATGAAGTCCCAAAAATCGGTCACTTTTTAATCTTGTGCAAACAAATTTTTATGGGCACAAGTAATATCTTGCGACCACAAGTTATACATGGTGCAAACAATATCTGTAGGTTGTATGAGCAAAATATTGCGGCAGATTCTTATGAGCCTAATTACTGAAATGCTAGAGTGAGCCTGGCCGTAAAGTCACTGCTTAACTGCAGAAAACAGACTCGGGGTTCAAGTGAAATCTCATGGCCTGCAAGGAATCTTTCTGTTCATTGTTATGTGAAAGCTAATAAAAGAGGGTGTCAGCATTACTTCAAGCAAAGATATGCATTTTTCACATTTCAGTGAAGTATAATAAACACAATCTGTGTTGATTTTCACGCAGTTTTTTTATATTGTCCATATATCAAAGTGGTAAGTTCTGAGATGCTCACTTAATTTTTTACTCTTATTTTTTTACTACTATTCTTCTCTCTGGAGTAGGATTGCCTCATCTACTTCTCCCGGGTATCCTAGTAGGGGAGCCACACTCAATTATGTACTAATCAAAGGCGGGCATTTAGATGATTCATTACTTTGAGGTGCAGTTCAATGGCCAAAATATTGTATGCGTGTTGTTTAAAAATAAAAGAAATAGTTCTGAGTTCTCTAGACAAATGCTTGTACCTTATCATTATTATAAATTGTACTTCACTTTTGGTTCTTGAGTACTTTTGAAAGAAAGTACTTTTTTACTGTTACTTGAGTATTTTCAAGCTGAAATACTTCTAACTTCAGTGAAAGTAAACATTTCACAAAATACTTTGCCTTTTACTCAAGTATCATTATTATGTTTCACCGCTACTGTATGGCTGTCTTTATTGTTTCCATGTTGTCATGAATGAACAGCACCTAGAAGTGGTGTACTGCCGCATGAATATAATTTTTGGTTTGTTAAATCTAAGTACAATGGAATTAGGTAACAAATAGATGGAGCACAGTAGCATACTGGTTAAGCCTACCACCTCACAGGGTTAAAATCCTGGTCCAGTCAATGTCTGATTTCCTCAAATACTTCACTTTTCTTCTACATCCCATTTATGTGCATGAAAAGTTAAAACGATTCTCTAAATTTGTCAGGGGGACAAGTGTATATACATGTGCTTCCAAGCACACTGGCATCTCATCCAGGGCTGATACCTACCTTGTCTCTTACGCTGCAGACATAACAAACTTTTGTTGGACTACCCAAGTTTTAAAAAAAATGTCTGGCTGGCTAAATAAAGCAGTAACTCTCATATTACCTTGTTCAGTGCTAATTCACGCCTTGTACCCGATCCACACCATCCCTCCCTACCACTCCATGCTGGACAAACTGTCTTCAGAGAATGGATGGATAGGTGAATGGATGAATGTCATGTAACAGATTATGAAGCAACAACTTCTGAATCATTACTATTTCTCTGACTACTAGCAGCCAGCAGAATCAATGCTTTGTTACTATATAACAAAACATTGTTATACTGATCCCATCCTGACTCCCGTTTTAAATTTTTAATTAGTGGTGTTGTTCAAAACCCCCCGGCTATCAGTGCAAATATTTTACCTTATTCGTGAAATTACAAACATTGGTAATTGAGGATGTCACTTGATGACTGATAGAGGGAATAGCAATCTCATTACAATAATTTATAGACTGCATATCTCTTAAATATCAAAGCTATTTATTTTTACCATCAAACAGAATTGTTGAAAACCTTAACTTCCATCCATTTTTTCTGTGCATTGTGGCCATTAATCACAAAACAGTGAGGAATTCTGCCTTGAGTTCTTGCTTTTAATCTCCAGGAGTTTGCATTTTCTCTCCTTATCTGTGTGGGTTTTATTCCCTGACCCTTGCATGTTAGTTGGTTAACTGGTGACCCTAAATGGCCTGGTATTGAGTTTATGTGGGCACTGGCTCCCTGTGACAACAAATTATTCAGAGAATACAGTAGATGTATGGCTACGTTTACACATCTGAGGATTTTTTTAATGACTGGACTACTGTATCCAGCTAAATTGCATTTAGTTATCTTTCTTTAATTTTCCAGATGCTCTAATGGCCGTTTTGGTTTCAAGGGTTTTGCATAAATTATCTTCTCTTATCATTTCCACATAGTGAATAAACAGAATCGTTCTCATTAGACAGAGTGAATAAAAACAAAACAGAGTGGCACACGGGAGATACAAATTAGCAGCGCATGAGATTCTTCACTGACATGCGAATCCTCATAATTTAAAGAGCTCAAGTATTTAAATGTATGTTGATTGACGTACAATTCCAGCGATAGCTGGTTGCTCTGACCTTCAGCAATGAAAAACAAAAAATGAGCACATTCTCTTTAACTCTTTCCTTTTCACTTTCTCTTCTAGTATCTGCCAGACTTATTAAATTATTATCAACAACATTTATGGTTGCTTCGACAGAACTTAATTAAACTTAGCTGAACTGATTTCTCACATTTTAATCTTTCATTTAATGAATCAGATTTTCCACTTGGGTCAGCAAATTGGAGGGGTAATGAGGTTATTGAAACAAATCAAAAGGCTAATCTTTCGAGGGTAGTATGTTTTACAATTCAAATCAGTATCTTTGCAGAAAACAACAAAGCCTAGTGAATACAAACCAGATTCATAACTTGTTTTGGTAATACTATTAACTGCACTGTAGATCTTTTTTTTTTTTTTTCTAGCTATAGGGGCATGCTTTACGGTGTCAAGCAAATACTGGGATCCTGGTGGTAGCAGCAGTGTATAATGTCAGAAATGAGTGTAGGAGTGAGGAGCCTGAAAGAAGAGTTGGTGGATGACACTAGCTGGGCCAGTATATATGACAGGAAGAAAACCAGCTGCACAGCAAACCTCAGACATGCCTCAATGCAAAATATGGGCAAACTAAAGGGCTTTGAAATAACACACTCAAGAGCAGCAGAACAACTGTAAATGGCTGAACTGGGACCTTGCAGTGTGATAAAGTATTAATAATATTATTGAGGTTGCACAATACTGTATGTAAACAGAATAAGAATTTAAAAATTCATATAAATTGTTAACGTTTTAGTAACACATTTCTTTAAATACAAAGAGCAATGGACACACTGGTTAGTGCTGCTACCTCATAGCTCCTACAAGGACATTTTTCTGCCTGACCACTTTTTGTGTGGAGTTTTCACATTCTAGCCATGTGCAAGTAGGTTTTCTCTAGATACTCATCCCAACGACATCCACGTTAGGTTTATTAATTAACTTACTCACAAAGGGACAGATTAGGGTAAATATACACTGTGGTGGATAGGCACCTCATCAAGGGTTGGTTCCTGCATTGCTGGTAAGGCTATCACTCTCTTGAAGGTTTCAAAGGAAAAGTATGCAATAGAACCAAAATTATTCAGATTGTGCCCCAATTTACTGAGGTTCTGCATTACCCAAGGTGAACCTGTAAGTGTAGTGTTATAATTCTTTAAAGCTTTGCCATAAATACTGTACCGAGCATAAAGTACTATACTTTTAACCTCAACTGTATAGTGTGAGTGGTCGAGGAGCTGGTGACTGTGTGAATGTACCGTGAGTCACTTACCCCTACCTCAGCTACCTCAGTGTGTTGCCAGCACTGACCATGCACACATACTCTACTGTTTCATTCATTTAGGATTTTTGTGTTTAAGTATTTCAAAGTGCTATGCTAAATTGCCATTGGGAACTGCAAACCAATGTTCTCTGGCTCAGAGGCGAGCACTTTGTGGTGTGAGCTAAATGGAGTGCTCCATCCATCAGTTGGACAGAGCCCTTCTCAGACCACTGTGAGTGGTTATTTCTCTGGTAACGTCCACTGAATTCTCACTGCTTTAGTACTCACCTTCTCTGCACAGCATCACCACTACACTCCACCCATCCACAGTGCAAATCCCACTATTATAGCCAACTGAATTGCTGCAGACCCACACAATGAGACACCTCATTTCAAAGATGTCTGCTGTTCTGAGCTGTGAACCAGCAGTCTATGGCTCAGAGGCGAGCGTTTTTCAGTGTGAGCTAAATGGAGCACTGCATCAGTCAGCTGCACAAACCTATCTCTAACTGCTGTGAGCAACGCATGTTTCTGGTGACATCAGCTGACCTCTCTATCTCTGTGTCAGTCCTCACATCCTTTGCGTAGCATTGCCAGTATAAGGGCAATCTGTTTTATGCAAGTTTTCAGCTATCTGAGGTAACATCGGGACACATTTCCTTAGATAATCGAGATTCTACTGTATTAAGAAAATGAAAGGTGTTTCAGATAGATATATAGGTTTATAATGTCATTATTGAGAGTAAGGTGAAATTCTTACTTATGCGTGTTCTATGAGGCCATTTAGAAATATTAAAAAATACTTCGTGAAGTTGACTTGAACATCAGTAGTGTGGAGTCTCCTAAACTAACAATCTTCAGGATCAATGTCACAACTTTTTAATCTAGGCTTCCAAATGTGAATTTGGAAAAAAAACTAATTTGGAAATTTTGTTTATAGCACTTTAGGAATGAGACCCTGGCAAGGACCATAACTACAAGGACATTACTAGAGTGTAGGTAAGGCATCAGGACATAAGATGCTCTAGTTCAAGTGCACTGGCAATGGTAACATTATCACTGATAGGCCACTACCACCTTTAGCCATTCTGATGCAGACTTGCTGCTGGGATTTGGATGATTGTCTTGCTACATGACTCAATAGTGCTTCAGCATTATCATGCATGAAGATCTTGTGAACTGAGAACTTCTTCCAAGATTTTTTTTCTATTCTATTCTAATTTTTGGTGTTCTTAGGCTTATGTAGTATTAAGTTGAACTTTTGTGGTAGTATAATATTGTACTTAATACAAAATATTTAACATGTTTATTAATTAGTGTTTTTTTCACAACAGTAATGTTTGTTTTTGCACTACTGTTGCTTACATGCTCCAGCAGGTTGCTAGGGGATGGTTGGTGGAAGTTAGACCAGAAGACATCATCAATATGATGATTCATAAGTCGATACTGCATGGAAGATAATTGTACAAGATTTTGGATTTCCAAATAGTTTTTGGTATTAATGTGGTTTTATGGTGGAATTTGGGATAACAAAAATTTGCAGGCTTTGTTTTGGTTTAGACATATGTTTCTTTTGACTTTCTGGGAATTAGATCTTAGCCTGTCATTAGACATTGACTTTTGTGTACTTCCATCTCCTGATGTGGTGCACATTATCTCTGCTGTCTACCCCAGTACTCAATAAAAAAAAACAAAATTCATAGTTACTTTAAAGTATGCAAGTCATTCAGCTGCATAGAAAGCACCTCTCTAATCTTGACAATACCACCAACATGCTTAACAATTAGCAAGAGGTTCTTACTATGAAAAGTACAGCTGGTTTTTCTGCTGACAATAATAGGACCTGTGCTGGTCAAAAACATGCACTTCTGACACATCTGTTATTTGACCATTGTTCCAGAACTCTTCAGAATCATCAAGAGGCGCTGTGAGTGACTGTTGTTCTTACTATAGTCGTGGTTCCTAACTTGCTGCGCTAACCTAAGTGTTACTTTGTTTAAGTGTCTTTCGGAGTCATGCACCCTGACCTTAACCAAGACCAGAGAGGCCTGCAGACTCCTAGCTGTTGTTCAGTTTTACTTCTTGACTTCATGACTCAAGATGTATGCCTCAGACTTTGGCATATTTAAATTCTAGAGCCATATATAGTATATGCTTTTGTGGCCTTTTCTAAATTAATAGAAATCATCAATCTTTTTTTTTGCTGGATATTGTCAGTTTTCTTTTTATCTTGACATGATGTACCCCATCTGTAATTATATAAGACAGGGCTGGTCTACCTCAATTCTGACAGTTAACACATTCTTCAAACCTTTCATCCCACTAACTGGTCAAGGAAAGAGTTCACTAACTTGTTTATGCCAGAAGACTGCATACTTAATTATCTTACACACCAAATAAATAAATATGAATCTAGGGTGTAATTTTTTATTATATATTTAAATTAATATCAAGGATTGTAAGGATTTATCAAGGATAGAAATTTGCCAGACTAATACGGTGGAGCACTTTAAAAAACTGTTAAAAACCCATTACTTTAACATGGCTTTCTCATAGCTTCATTTTAGTGAAACCCTGATATTCTGTATATGCATTTAATTATGGCTCCATACTAACACCTACTTTCTCTGCTGTTCTTTTTCCGGTTATCTGTGGTGGTGATCTGCGCCACCACCACCACCACCTGATCAAAGCACCATGCAGTCCTTACATTGATGGATTGAAGGCCAGATGTCCACATGACCATCATCGTCGAATTCTTCCACGTGAAGCCAGAAAACCATGAGGCCTGTTTTCAAACATTTATGTTAGGTAGAATGCCCAGTGGGGGCTGGGTGGTCTTGTGGCCTTGGAACGCTTGCAGATTTTGGTTTTTTTCTCTAGTTCACTTGAGTTTTTTTTGTTTTTTTCTGTCCTCCCTGGCCATCGGACCTTACTTTATTCTTTGTTAATTAATATTGCCTAATTTTTATATTTTTTCTTTTTTCTTTCTTCACCTTGTAAAGCACTTTGAGCTACATCATTTGTATGAAAACGTGCTCTATAAATAAATGTTGTTAATACAATGGCTAAGACAGTAAAACATTTGGTAATACATCTTACTGAAATCAGATCTTTCCTGTCAAGATTCTCATCTTCAGTATACCCTACAACAACCCACGAAAAGGTCTCAATAAATTCATCGTGAAAATTTTTAAATAATGTTGAACTAGGGTGTTGTACCGTGTTAGCCATTATGAATGTAGAGAAAAGCCAAGCAAAATTACACCTTTTATTGGCTAACAAAAGATTACAATATGCAAGCTTTCGAGGCATCTCAGGATCTTCCCTGAAGAAGGGGCCTGAGTTGCCTCAAAAGCTTGCATATTGTAATCTTTTTAGTTAGCCAATAAAAGGTGTCATTTTGCTTGGCTTTTCTAAATAATGTTGAAAATCACAAAAAATGCAAAAACTTTCATGGTACTATAAGTTATATCATATATGCATGAGACTTAGTAGGAGGAAATCTTTGTACATTTCTACCGTGATTAAAAGAGTTAGAATTTTATTTTCTGTTATTAGCAGAATTTGTATTTCTTACATAAAGGATCTTGATGATTTTCTTGTTGTTTAAATATTTCCATTTCTACCAGGGTTAATATTTATGTCATGTGTTTAATCTCTTTTTAGCAAAGCATCCCATAAACAAAGTGATTTACAAAAAAAAACCCCAATACATTGTAACATAACATAAGCTTTCTAAATCACTTAATCCAATTCAGAGTTACAGGTAGGCAGCAGTTAATGACATGAAGGACGGTTCATCACAAGGCCCACTGATGCGTGCGTACACACACATGCGCGCGCACACACACCCTAACACTCAGAATCTCGAATTAACCTAATTCCTTGCATATTTGATGTAGGATTTGTTGTTTGTTTGTTTGCCGAAATTGTTCATGTAATTTTTATCATAAGTATTAAATAGATGTCAACTGCTCAGCTCTTTTCAGCTAATTTTCCCCATAGACAAACTGATTGACAAAAAGACAAAAAAATAAAATAATAATCTTTTTAAAGTGACA
This sequence comes from Erpetoichthys calabaricus, assembly GCF_900747795.2. Lineage (NCBI taxonomy): Eukaryota > Metazoa > Chordata > Cladistia > Polypteriformes > Polypteridae > Erpetoichthys > Erpetoichthys calabaricus. The sequence goes on along the minus strand of NC_041403.2, from coordinate 95,330,889 downwards.
TCTACATGCAGTAGATCTATACTGTAACAACAAGTGGGATTTCAAACATCAGTCAGATTCCAATTACAAATGGGATGTCAATGAACTGTCCTCTTTGGAGAGAAATAAATCTCTGATGATTTTAATTTAATCTACAAATTTGACATTTGTTGCCAGGAGCAGTTAAAGATGCAGAAATAGCTTATATTGAATAAGTGTAATACTGTGTTATGTAAAGTTAAATGGTTTGTCTCCTGAACCATTTAAATCTTATAATCCAGAAAGCTCTTCTAAGCCACAGTGAAAACAGAAAGCAGCTGCTGAAATAATGTTATGTTTTGAACACTGAAAATACACAGAAATAAAAGTGCTGTCACTATAAAGTATGCCTGCCAGCATTGAGTGTTCACCACAATGAGAAATGGCTAACAATACATTTACAATATGTTTCCATTACAGTTGTTCTTTATTTTGTAGCATGGCTAAATAGTTTACCTTCCCATAGTGCACATGAAATTGAAGAATTTTCAAAAAGTAGTATTATGTACTCATCTAGCAGACAATCTTGTGTCTGCTGTGACAATCAAACTCCCTCCACTCCCCTAAACACAAAGCAATTAACGGAAAATGTGTCACTGTATAACATATACACATTTGGTGCAATGGTTCAAAAGACAATGGTTACTTGAATGAATTCAGTTTATACAATGTCTGACCTTGAAAGGGTGTGTAGAACTCATCTTGTATGATGCTGTTTGCAGCCATTTTTTAAGGGAAATCAATATTATCCGCAAGCACAGAGGTGGCCTCCACTTCCTCATACCTCCACCCCATCTTAGTCTGCCACTGGACCTTTTTAGATGGATAGGTCAGTAGCAGAGGAGAGGAAAGCCTCAAACCAACCTTAATTATCCCCGAAAGATTTAGACACTTTAATGCACTGCACTTACACATTACCTCATATACCACTATGTTATAATGTAGTGTTGTCATAAACCCAGGGTTGAAGGCATCAGGTGAGGATGACAAAAGGTTATAGGCTACAAAATAAATGTCATAATTCTGTTTGACTGTATTTCACAGCCTAAAACATATTGCTTGGATTTGGGGATTCGTCATTAATACCGAAAGATTCAGCAGCAGAGGACTGCAGAACGCAGTAATACATTTACTTAAACAACAAATTAAATATTCTAACATGCCTGATGAGGCTGGTGTCTTCATACGCAACAAAGTAGCACTATTGAATACTTATTAAATGCACTTTAGCCTATTCTGGGTTTTTTTTTTATTATTATTACTGTAAATTCTTTCATTGAAACATATATTTGTTGTGTTTTGTCTTTCATAACACAGCAGCAGAACAAGCACAGAAACAATTATTATTTTATTATTTTCCTCCATCCAGAGTAGCATATTACACACAGACACATCAGAACAAAACTATGCAATCAATACAACAACTGTAATTTAAAGCTTTGAATACATTTCTAAGGACTGAAGTAATTCAAAGTCATTAAATCTTCCAAATGAGCTTACATTAAAATATGTCTTAAAATTTGGAAAACGTCATGCTCCACTGCACTCTACCATTTATGACTTGATTGATAACACTTGACACTTGATTTTTGTCAGGCTTGCTGAAATGTTCTCTATAGGTAATATTGCATTCTCTGCATACACTGGCGAGGACAGTAAACAGGAATTATCCATCCATCCATCCATTTTCCAACCCGCTGAATCCGAACACAGGGTCACGGGGGTCTGCTGGAGCCAATCCCAGCCAACACAGGGCACAAGGCAGGAACCAATCCCGGGCAGGGTGCCAACCCACTGCAGGACACACACAAACACACCCACACACCAAGCACACACTAGGGCCAACCTGCATGTCTTTGGACTGTGGGAGGAAACCGGAGTGCCCGGAGGAAACCCACGCAGACACGGGGAGAACATGCAAACTCCACGCAGGGAGGACCCAGGAAGCGAAACCCAGGTCCCCAGATCTCCCAACTGCGAGGCAGCAGCGCTACCCACTGCGCCACCGTGCTAAACAGGAATTATAGTCAATGTTAATAAGGATTATTATATTTGAAATAGTTGGCCCAGTCTACATATATCGTGGACTATTATACTAACACTTAAGTGCAGAAGCATCATCTAAGTGAAACAAAATCAACCGAGTGTAACTGCAGTCCACAATACCTATGACATCACTCGCAACACCCTCACTGTAAGACATTTTTTTCACACAATAACCTAATAAATGAAATTTTAACTAGAAACATGATTCAAAATAAATACAACGGATGGAGGAGATACTAATCACAGTGGAATACATTGAGTGTGACACAGAGAAAAGTAGCTAATGATATGACTGCAGGGTCTCAAACTCAGTTCCTGGGAGGCTTGTGTGACCTCTTTATATCAGTGGATGGAACTTATTATTTATTTAAACGGTTCTTATTTTGCTACATTCATGAGGACGGATCACCAGAATGTTTAACGGATTTAAATGAGATTAGTACACCCTTCTACCACTGTTTTTTTCTTTACAACTTTTTCTATTACATTTTTTCTGTAAGTAGCTGTATCAGTTTGTGTTTGTAGCCTCAATTATATGGCACTTGCAATAGGATTCTAAACAGTATTGCTTACATCTGTGATGTACCATCTCTTGAACAACACCCCAAAATATGGTGGACTGCAAATATTGATACTGAATATGTCCAATGGAGTGTAACTGCCAGACGGATAGAAATCAGTTAGTCAGTACTAAATGTACAGTATATACTTATTGCTTATTGGGTTACTTTGGTAAGATCATAGCTTTGCAGATATCATCATCATAGGCCATATATTAATTAAGCTGATGGGTCAAGAACATATCCACTTTAAGACTCAAAACATATCTGATTTTGACTTTTAAAGTCATTCTTCTATAGCAGCATATATTTTCATGTAGCATCTCGGTGGGAAACTGAGGTGTTGGTACTGACTTCATACCTTCCATAGATGGTCCATGTAATTGCTATACCGTTGAAGTTTGACACCTTTAAAAGTATTTAGCAGCTGTCAGCATGGTTTGTGCCAAGGACAAAATGTTGTGAACAGCAACCATATCCTTTGCAGCCCATCATCTTTCACAAGAAGTACAGTTTTATCTTTCAAGGGCATTCCCTCACCTACATGAATTCAACTACAGTATGCAGGGATTTGTACAGCGACATCACATGCAAAGGAATTGCAAAGTCAAACAACATTTAACTTCCAAGGTGAAAAAAGTGAATAGGGCAAGTCAGAAAGAGACACATATTGTTAAGTTTCTAAACCAACCGGTAACTTAAATTTATCACACCATCTCAACTGCTATTAAAGAACAGTATTTGATAAAAAGATTAAAAAGAATAATATGTATAAAAGACAAAAACAAAAGGAATTATTTTTAAATGAGAGGCACATGGACATAATCTGGAAGGACGGAGTACTTAAGTATGAATGGGATGAGCATCTAGAAGACACAGATAAAGATGTGGCAGCAACTTGCTTGCAATAGGGGAATGAAGATATTTGCTTTTGATGTTTTTATTCACTACTTTGTATTTGTATTTTCAGAATGCTGAGGCAGTCCAAGTTGAGGTGATATCCTTTAATAAATATGTATTTTTGTCATATATATTATAACAGTATAATTTTCCATGTACATACAGTAAAAAGAAATCCAGGACCAACAAAAAGTAGGAAATACAATACTGTTTCTAAAGGAATTATTCTCCTCAGTATGCTTTTGTAGATTTGATTGTTTTAATCCTATAGCAATGACGAAAATCATTCTCAAGGAGAAAAGAGATGCTTCGAAAGCACATTTAAAAAGTCTATTAGGTGTGTGGTGGGTGCTGCGACACTCTGTACCAGTGCATGCTCCCAACATCTATCTCTCTCTCTAGGTTTAAAAATCATTTCTAAAGGAGCCACTACTTTCTATATACAAGTTAGGTCCATAAATATTTGGACAGAGACAACTTTTTTCTAATTTTGGTTCTGTACATTACCACAATGAATTTTAAATGAAACAGCTCAGATGTATTTGAAGTGCAGACTTTCAGCTTTAATTCAGTGGGGTGAACAAAACGATTGCATAAAAATGTGAAGCAACTAAAGCATTTTTTTAACACAATCCCTTCATTTCAGGGGCTCAAAAGTAATTGGACAATTGACTCAAAAGCTATTTCATGGGCAGGTGTGGGCAAGTCCGTCGTTATGTCATTATCAATTAAGCAGATAAAAGGCCTGGAGTTGATTTGAGGTGTGGTGATTGCATGTGGAAGATTTTGCTGTGAACAGACAACATGCGGTCAAAGGAGCTCTCCATGCAGGTGAAAGAAGCCATCCTTAAGCTGCGAAAACAGAAAAAACCCATCCGAGAAATTGCTACAATATTACGAGTGGCAAAATCTACAGTTTGGTACATCCTGAGAAAGAAAGCAACCACTGGTGAACTCAGCAACGCAAAAAGACCTGGACGTCCACGGTAGACAACAGTGGTGGATGATCGCAGAATCATTTCCATGGTGAACAGAAACCCCTTCACAACAGCCAACCAAGTGAACAACACTCTCCAGGGGGTAGGCGTATCGATATCCAAGTCTACCATAAAGAGAAGACTGCATGAAAGTAAATACAGAGGGTGCACTGCAAGGTGCAAGCCACTCATAAGCCTCAAGAATAGAAAGGCTAGATTGGACTTTGCTAAAGAACATTTTAAAAAGCCAGCACAGTTCTGGAAAAACATTCTTTGGACAGATGAAACCAAGATCAACCTCTACCAGAATGATGGCAAGAAAAAAGTATGGAGAAGGCATGGAACAGCTCATTATCCAAAGCATACCACATCATCTGTAAAACACGGTGAAGGCAGTGTGATGGCTTGGGCGTGCATGGCTGCCAGTGGCACTGGGACACCAGTGTTTATTGATGATTTGACACAGGACAGAAGCAGCCGAATGAATTCTGAGGTGTTCACAGACATACTGTCTGCTCAAATCCAGCTAAATGCAGTCAAATTGATTGGGTGGCGTTTCATGATAGAGATGGACAATGACCCAAAACATACAGCAAAAGCAACCCAGGAGTTTATTAAAGCAAAGAAGTGGAAATTTCTTGAATGGCCAAGTCAGTCACCTGATCTTAACCCAATTGAGCATGCATTTCACTTGTTGAAGACTAAACTTCAGACAGAAAGGCCCACAAACAAACAGCAACTGAAAGCTGCTGCAGTAAAGGCCTGGCAGAGCATTAAAAAGGAGGAAACCCAGCATCTGGTGATGTCCATGAGTTCAAGACTTCTGGCTGTCATTGCCAGCAAAGGATTTTCAACCAAGTATTAGAAATGAACATTTTATTTCCAGTTATTTAATTTGTCCAATTACTTTTGAGCCCCTGAAATGAAGGGATTGTGTTAAACAAATGCTTTATCTGCCTCACATTTTTATGCAATCATTTTGTTCACCCCACTGAATTAAAGCTGAAAGTCTGCACTTCAACTGCATCTGAGTTGTTTAATTTAACATTCATTGTGGTAATGTAAAGAACCAAAATTAGAAAAAAGTTGTCTCTGTCCAAATATTTATGGACCTAACTGTTCGTACTGTACTCTATGTCCACTGTGTCCCTACTGCAGTCTTAAGCCTTTCCAATCAAAGCTACCAGAACTGCTTACAATATCAGATCTAGTTGAGCTTATTCTTCCATACAATTCCAGGAAAACACAAATATTCACTTTGGAAAATGTGAACATCTAACATAAAATGCACTTTCTATTAAAATAAGTGTGTATTCTCTAACAAAAAGTTCCCCTTCCATTGAATTAATTTCAACTTGAATTGAACTTGAATTTTTGCTTGGGCAATATATACATTTTGAGAAAAATTCCTGTTACACTGATTCAAACTCCACAAGGTTCAGTGACAACACATATATCCATTACATCTATCCATCCATCTATCTATCTATACATCTTAAATTGTCTTTCAAAGATGTTACTCTAAACATTATATAAAGCCTTTCACATTTATTTACCTACCACTACAGAGGAAGAAAGAGAAAGAGACAAACAGCATGGTGTTAGCTTCCTTTAGTATATTAGTCTGATAACTAGTGGGGCAATGTAAATATAAATGATCTGCATGGACAATTTAAAAAAAAAACTGCATGTGTGAATATATATGTTATGTAGAATAAGTTATCAAAAAAGAAACAGATGAAGGGCAGGGTCTTCCTTAAGGTAAGTGATGGCAAGATGTGAATCACATGTGCCATTTTGAGCATCCTGGGTTTATATCCTGCACCCAGTCATAGTGGACTTTGCATATGAATACTCCCATTTTTTTCCACATCCCCAAACACACTCATTTGGTTAACTATTGATTCCAAAATGAACCATGCCTGAGTGCAAAATGTGGAGGTGTGAATGAGCTGTCACGGACTGGTGTTGTTTCATGCCTTATGCCCAGTGCTGTAGGTATTAGCCCCCCAGTTTCCCATGACCCTGAATTAAGCAGGTTTGAGAATGTTACGTGTCTTACTTTAGAATAAAACTATAAAATGATATTTTAGCAACCTACTTGACCACAGAAATAAAAGCACACTAGCTAAAGTTAGCAGCAGGGAACCTAATACCTGAGGGCAAAAGAAAGCAGAAGTTAGAGCCTACCTGCTGTACAGCAGTCTAAGCATTAACTGGAAATGAGGAAGCAGCAGGAGCTAAAAGAAATTGAAGTTTGCAGGCAAAGAAAGGTTTTTGTTTTGCTGCCTACATTCTATTCTAAAATATAATTCTACTTTACATCAAAACAGAATAATTGAGATACCCATTCGTATTTCTTTTTTTTTTATTTAGCTTAAAGGTTTTGACTGTTCAGTTCTTGAAATGTCACTGTTAGCTAAAATACATATGCAGAACAACAAACACTATGCTTTATTATTTGAATATTTACACACACATACTATATTCCCCTTCTACAGTGAAGAAACACTCCCTAACGTTTATGCAAACTTTACTCAGTGTTCCAGAGTGTGTCCCAATGTTCCTGTTAAACTGAATTTAAAGTAACAGTCTCAAACCACTGTACTAATTCCCTTCATTTTAAAGATTTCAACAATGTCACCTCTTAATCTCCTTTTGCTTAAACTGAATAGGCTCAGCTCTTTTAATCTTTTCTCATAATTCATCTCCTTATTCAAATAACTTATAGAAACAGAAGCCACGCCACAGATATATTATATATAGCCATAATGAGATAACATCCATCCATCCATCCATTTTCCAACCCACTGAATCCGAACACAGGGTCACGGGGGTCTGCTGGGGAGGAAAAATGAAGAATATATATAAAATGGAAAACAATTGGTGTGGCTCTTATAAAAATGACAAGTTAAACACCACCTAATGAAAATACCAAACTAGTAACTTCCATAAGGCATAAAAGCAACAGTTGACCTACTCTATGTGGAAAAAAAACCCTACCTAATCAGCCAGTCACTGAAAGGAATGAATGTGTGATACACAAAGTAGCGAATGAGCTATCAGACAAATTGCAGGGTTACCATCGTTATTTAATGTAGCTACATACAAGGATGGACGCACAAGGGGAAACCATAAAGTACTGTTGTGAACTCTCCCAAACAGTATGGCCAAATAAATATTTCACTATTCTATATCTATATCTAATTTTATTAAATTAAATAAAGAATTCCAAAAAATATACAAAAGCAGAATTGAAAATCAGAACTAAAATATTCTAGAAATCAATTCAAAAGGAAAGAAAAAAACTAAGAACGAAATAAACAGAAGTGAAACAAAATAAACTGAGAAGCCAATAATTCACAATCTAAAATAGTCCAAAATACTAAATTCAGGTTCAAACACTTACAAATTTACAAAATCAAGAAAGGCACAAAGGATAGCCAAAGAGCACCGATGCTACAACTAATGCCACAGCAAAAAAATGCTGTGGCAACTTATGATTTAAATATCCCTCAGGTAACTGCATTCTTATGATTCAAGCACCTGATTACTGTAATCTAATTGGAGGTCCTGCCCATATCATCAGTCAACATAATTACTTCACTAATAACAAAAAAAAAAAAAAACTTAAAGTTTAAATAGGCTACAACTAATGAATTAGAAAAAAAGAAGAGAACATAACAAACACAATGGAACTATATAAGAAAGGTAGAGCAGGCTCTTGTGCCTTAGGAGACTGTGTTCCTTTAATGTGAGTAGTGACATCCATCACATTTTCTATAACTCTGTGATGGCCAGTGCGATTTTCAACACTGTGTTGTGCTGGGCTGGTAACATCACTTCAAGGGGCTCACCGAATCAACAGCTAATTAAAAGGGCAGCCTTAGTTACAGGACACACTATGGACCCCATGGAAATAGCAGTGAATGAGAGAATTAAAAATAAACTTAATGCCATTATGAACAATGCTACACATCCTCTCTCTGACACACTAACACTGAGGACTTTCAGCTGAAGAATCATTTTGTACAAGTGTGTCAAGAAATGCTACCGGAGTCCCTTTACACCAAAAGCAATATATCTGCATAATGCCGCTCTGTGACTGTGACAGCCAAGTCAGACATTTTTCTTTTCTTTAGTTTTTTTTTTACCTTTTCAGTCATTCTGGTGTATAATTGACAGGGTTTTGCTATTTGTCATAATATCATAATAGTAATATTTGTTTGTTTGTTGGGCTTCTGTAAAAAAACAAATTTTCCCTTGGGGAATAATAGAGTTCTATCTTTACTTATCTATCTATTTTGTGCAGTCTCACTAATTGCAGAAAGATTTCACTGACCAATCCAACCTGTCATTGGTGTGGAATCCCAAGTACATTGTAGCAGTGCAACTCCACATCCACTCCCCGGGTGCAGAGAATCTTTCATTCGATTAAGGTAAATTACGAGCTCCTTGCTTTTGCAGATAGTTACTAATCCTCAGTCTCATAGGTACAATTTTATTTTTTATTTCATTATGTATACAGTACTTTGCAGTTTCCATTAACTGTTTATAAAATTACACAGGGAATCAATTACTAACAGCAAAAACTGCCCCTTAAAAATGATTTCCTAACCGGCCTGTGCATTTACTGTATTGTCTCTAATTGGCATAAGGTATTGTTGCAGAGTTATACTAAGAAAACACAGATGAACACTTGGAAATCTTCACATGCACACATGCAAGTAGGCCAGGAGTAGGACTGACCCCAAGGTTCACTGAAAGAGAAGGGAAAACAGCCAACAAATAGTGCTACAGTTGATATCATTATTAGGCATTAGTTATCTATGAATTAAGTATTTAGGGTCACACTGGACAACCTCAGCTGCTTTTTACTAATCTGTGCACGTGCAGCACAATCTCTAGTGAGATACAGCATGTGAGCACACAAAGTCTTTATCTACTCTCAAGGAGAGGTCAACATTCATTAATATTCTGTGGAAGACAAAATGTATGAAAGCCTGATTTCTGTTCCCTCGCTGCTCTTAACAACCATTAGATCATGTGAAAATGAACTTTAAAAAGATGTGTCATATCCCTGAATGACATACATCATTTATAACAGAAAGTCAACCACCGTGTTCTTTTTTTTCCCCCAACAGTCAAGCAATCAGTGTTAGCAATATACATTGTAGAAGCCAGCCCGACCACAGACAGACACCATCTTAAGTCCACCACACACGATTTATTTACAAGTATTTACAAAATAAAGTCCCGCACCACACACAGTGCTTCCAGCACCAAACACCTCTCTCTCTCTCTCTCCCTTCCTCTTACTGGTCCTCTTCGGGCCTCCTTCTCCCACTCTCCGAAACCTTGTCTTCTGCCACCTGACACCAGCTTCCCAACTGTTGGAAGGCGGCCCCTTTTATGCTGCCCCGGATATGTTCCAGGTGCCCCTTGATGAACTTCCACCGGCACTTCCTGGTGTGGCAGAAGTGCCAGCGGAGCAACCGGAAGCACTCATGGTGACCCTGGAATACCTTCTGCCAGCACTTCCTGGTGTGGCGTTAAGTGTTGGCTTCCAGGGCTTGCCACGGGCCCCAATAGGGATGAGCTTCCTAGCTCCATTCCCGTGAACCCCATAGCAACCAGGGCAGCAGTCCTCTCCTGGCAGAGGCGCTATATCGGTGTCCCGGCTGGGTATGGCTCCCAGCCTCCCGTGACAATGTACATACACAAAAACACAAACACACACACATATTATATATTATATATTAATTATATATATATATTATATATATTGTGATGGACGACCGGCTACAGACTCCGGTCGCCACCCCCAGGCCGCCAGGAGGAGCCCTCCACACAGCATGATGGTGCCCAGAGTTCCAGCAGGGCCTCATGGACTTTGTAGTTTGTATACACAGCCCTGCTGGATACCTTGGGGGCCACCGGGAGTCGCTGTAAGTGGGCTAGTGGGCTCTTATGTGCCCTATAACCCGGGAGTGCGTCATCATCACGTGACAGGAAGGAACGACGTGCTCCCGGGGCTGAAGAAAGGACTGTTTACCCTGACCCAGAGGGAATAAGGACTTGTGGGTTTGGCCAGGAACCACTTCCGGGTCAGGGCATATAAAAGGACTGTGGGAAAGCCCAGACACTGAGCTGAGCTGGGAGGTAGGGTGGCGAAGTGTCTGGGCGAGGAGGATTTGTGATTGTGAGAGAATTAATTGTGATTTATGAGTGTGGAGTGGAGGGTGCTTTGTGCACCGTACAGAAGAAAAATAAAGAAGTCTTGTACTTTTATCCAGTGTCTGGAGTGGTACCTGAGGGTGTTAGAGGTGGCTCCACGCCTCTACTGCGACAATATATATATATATATATATATATATATATATATATATATATATATATATATATATATCTATCTATTATATATATATATATATATATATATATATATATATTTATATATTAATGTAAATAAACTGCTCAAAAAAATTAAAGGAACACTTTGAAAACACTTTGATGGGAAAAAAAATCACGCTGGATATCTATACTGATATGGACAGGGTAATGTGTTAGGAACAAAAGGATGCCACATCGTTTGATGGAAATTAAAATTATCAAACTACAGAGGGCTGAATTCAAAGATACCCCGAAATTCAAAGTGAAAAAATGATGCAGCAGGCCAGTCCACTTTGCCGAAATTTAATTGCAGCAACTCAAAATTGTACTCAGTAGTTTGTATGGCCCTCATGTGCTTGTATGCATGCCTGATAACATCAGGGTATGCTCCTAATGAGACGACGGATGGTGTCCTGGGGGATCTCCTCCCAGATCTGGACCAGGGCATCGCTGAGCTCCTTGACAGTCTGAGGTACAATCTGGCGGCGTTGGATGAACCGAAACATAATGTCCCAGAGGTGTTCTAATGGATTTAGGTCAGGCGAGCATAGGGGCCAGTCAGTGGTATCAATTCCTTCATCCTCCAGGAACTGCTTGCATATTCTCACCACATGAGGCCAGCCATTGTCGTGCACCAGGAGGAACCCAGGACCCAGGTCTGACAATGGGTCCAAGGATTTAATCCCGATATCTAATGGCAGTCAAGGTGCCATTGTCTAGGCTGTAAAGGTCTGTGCTTTCCTCCATGAATATGCCTCCCCAGACCATCACTGACCCATTACCAAACTGGTCATGCTGAACGATGTTACAGGCAGCATAATGTTCTCCATGGTTTCTCCAGACCCTTTCACGTATGTCACATGTACTCAGGGTGAACCTGCTCTAATCTGTGAAAAGCACAGTATGCCAGTGGTGGACCTGCCAATTCCGGTATTCTATGGCAAATGCCAATCGAGCTCCACGGTGCCGGGCAGTGAGCACAGGGCCCACTAGAGGACATTGGGCCCTCAGGCCACCCTCATGAAGTCTGTTTCTGATTGTTTGGTCAGAGACATTCACACTAGTGGCCTGTTGGAGGTCATTCTGTAGGTCTCTGGCAGTGCTCATCCTGTTCCTCCTTGCCCAAAGAAGCAGATACCGGTTCTGCTGATGGGTTAAGGACCTTTTACGGCCCTGTCCAGCTCTCCTAGAGTAACTACCTGTCTCCTGGAATCTCCTCCATGCCCTTGATACTGCTGGGAGGCACATCAAACCTTCTGGCAATGACACATATTGATATGCCATCCTGGAGAAGTTGGACTACCTGTGCAACCTCTGTAGGGTCCAGTTATCACCTCATGCTACCAGTAGTGACACTAACCGTAGCCAAATGCAAAACTAGTGAAAAAACAGTCAGAAAAGATGAGGAGGGAAAAATGTCAGTGGCCTCCACCTGTTAAACCATTCATGTTTTGGAGGTCATCTCATTGTTGCCCCTCTAGTTTTTGTTTGTTTTTTGTTCTTTATTTCACCTTATACAATTTCTTGTATTAGGAATTTGTTAGTTTTCACATACCCCTTGGGGTCAGAGCGCAGGGTCAGCCATTGTACAGCACCCTTGGAGCAATTACAGGTTAAGGGTCTTGCTCAAGGGCCCAGCAGAGTAGGATCTCTTTTGGCAGTGAAGGGGATTCGAACCAGCAACCGTCTGGATACCAGCACAGATCCTTATCCTCAATCTAGTGCACCTGTTGTTAATTTTATTAACACCAAAGCAGCTGAAACTGATTAACAACCCTGTCTGCTACTTAACTGACCAGATCAATAGCCTAGAAGTTTCATTGACTTGATGCTATACTCTGATTAAAAAGTGTTCCTTTAATTTTTTTGAGCAGTATATACGCTAAGGAGATGCGGACGGATCAGCTGCTGCTGCCGTGCTGCGTGATCTGCATTTTGCGCTGCGCGACAATCGTTTAAAAGCCTGTACAGCAGCTGTCCTTTTGTCTCACGGGACGTTAAAGTGTCTCCAAGAAACTGTTTGTAAGTAGGGCGTGGTGTGCAAGTAGTCTCACAGCACTTCAAAGTGTCTCTCTGAGATGATCACTTCATGACCCAAGATTTTATATATATATTATATATATATATATATATATACTAGCAAAATACCCGCGCTTCGCAGCGGAGAAGTAGTGTGTTAAAGAGGTTATGTAAACATATATATACATATACATATATATACAGTACATATCTACATATACACATATATACATACATATACACATCCACATATACATATATATACAAATACAAATTTACACATCTACATATATATATACATATGTACATATATATACACATATATATACATATGCACATATATATATATATATATATATATATATATATATATATAAACATAGACATACATATATACATACATACATACATTGACATATATATATATATAGCAAAATACCCGCGCTTCGCAGCGGAGAAGTAGTGTGTTAAAGAGGTTATGTAAACATATATATACATATACATATATACATATATACACATATCTACATATACATATATATACATATACAGTATATACATATACACATCCACATATATATACATATATATATATATACACATATCAACATATATATACACATACATATACACACATACATAAACACACACATATACATCCATCTATCCATCCATCCTCTTCATATATACATATATACATACATACATAGTGCGTTGTAACACGGGCTGTGATTGTTACATGGGAGGGAGACGACAAATCACAGCTTCCCGCTTTCTAATCGGGCCTGTGATTGGTGCTTTGACGGATGCCCAGATCGCACAGTATCTCCCCTTAGGAGTGGCGTTAGGCAAGTTGTAATTGAATAGCGGCGCTGCAAGTTTAGCTTTACACCTGTTTTTAAGGCTTACTGACTGAAACGGGCTTTCATGAAAAAACTTAGGGCTTTGCTACGGGATACACCCTCCACAAGTTAAGGAAGTAAAAATAAAGGTATATATTTCTGTTTTATTTAAACCTTTAAAGTCTGTATGCGGGCGGCATGGTGGCGCAGTGAAAGGTGCCAGTTAGGAGACCCGGGTTCGCTTCCCTGCGTGGAGTTTGAATGTTCTCCCCGTGTCTGTCTGGGTTTCCTCCGGGTACTCCGGTTTCCTCCCACAGTCCAAAGACATGCAGGTTAGGTGCATTGGCGATTCTAAATTGTCCGTGGTGTGTGGGTGTGTGTGGGTGTGTGCGCCCTGCGGTGGGCTGGCACCTTGCCCGGGGTTTGTTTCCTGCCTTGTGCCCTGTGTTGGCAGGGATTGGCTCCTGTATTTAGGATATAGCGGGTTGGATAATGGATGGATGGACATTTGTATGCATAGCCCTATTTGCCTGTTTTCGTTTTTTTTCTTTCTTCAGTAATATTTCAGCAAACCCGGAGCTTGTCAGTTAAAATCCTGGTACTGACACCACTGTGTGACCCTGAGGAAGTCACTTCACCTGCCTGTGCTGCAAAAAACAAAAGTAATGTAACAAATTGTACCTCAGATGTTGCAAGTTGCTAGAATAAAGGCATAAGTCCATCCATCCATTTTCCAACCCGCTGAATCCGAACACAGGGTCACGGGGGTCTGCTGGAGCCAATCCCAGCCAACACAGGGCACAAGGCAGGGAACCAATCCTGGGCAGGGTGCCAACCCACCGCAGGACACACACAAACACACCCACACACCAAGCACACACTAGGGCCAATTTAGAACCACCAATCCACCTAACCTGCATGTCTTTGGACTGTGGGAGGAAACCGGAGCGCCCGGAGGAAACCCACGCAGACACGGGGAGAACATGCAAACTCCACGCAGGGTGGACCCGGGAAGCGAACCCGGGTCTCCTAACTGCGAGGCAGCAGCGCTACCACTGCGCCACCGTGCCGCCCAAAGGCATAAGTAAAATAGATAAATATGTATTATACACATAGGAACAATTCATTTATTTTCAGTTAAGTCATCTGCAGCAAACCTTTATAAATGAGGGTTTCTCCTTTTTAGATAGTGCAAACTGTTTCTTCTTCATTGAGGTTTTCTCTTGGAGAGCTTTTTTCATTTCATTGAAAATTAAAGCAGAAGCTGCCAAAATATGTAGCTTTCTTATTAATTTTTCAACATTGTGTAAAATAACTTTATAAAGTAACATAAAAGGTTTAAATACTGGTTATCCTTTTACACTAAAATATTACTAAAGAGATACAAAAAAAGTAAAATGCATATGTTCTTTTTGTTTAAGGAGATTAAATATTACTGAAGAAAGAAAAAAAAAACTAAAACAGCCAAATGGGGCTATGCATACGAACTTAAAAGTTTTAAATAAAACAGAAATATATACTTTGATTTTTACTTCCTTAACTTGTGGAGGGTGTATCCTGTAGCAAAGCCCTAACTTTTTTCGTGAAAGCCCGTTTCAGTCAATAAGTCTTAAAAACAGGTGTAAAGGTATTGACAATAAGCTACACAAACCCACCAAGATATGGAATCGTTTAAATCAAGTATCATTACATCTTCCTTTCTTAAAGAGAAGTAAGGCAGTACTTATAAGCTTACATATATATATATATATATATATATATATATATATATATATATATATATATATATATATATATATATATATATATATATATATAGACATACATACATATATATATATATCTATATCTATATCTATATATATCTATATTAAGGATCAGTTTTTTTGTGAAGCAGCCTTAACACAGCTTTTCCGCTGTTTTATAAACGAACGCCAAGGAAGGAGCCTTTTTATTAAATGCAAGGGTTCTTCGCTTTTTTTTTTTTTTTCTTTTTTTACGATTGTTATAGTTCTGTTTGTATACCACATTGTCAGTTCAGCACTCCGGTTGTAATATGACCAAGCCGTGCAAGCACACTCTTGAGAATGCAACGTATAGTTGTACAGGAGAAAAGCAATCTTGCCTGAAATCAATGGCAACCTTTTGTAGGTCTATGAACTTAATTTAAACTTTAGGTTTACACGGTGCTTTCTTTCCGAAGTACCTGCACTCATGAATATGTCTGTATGCGTTAGTCGCTCAAATCCCTGTGCTTCGCACCGGCGAAGTACTGCTTTTAAATTGTTATTAAGAAGAAAAGAAAACCTTTTTAAATTGAGAGAAAATATACCAATAACAATTTGTTAAGGATCTGTTTTTTTGTGAAGCTGCCTTTACTCGAGTGATCACTTCGAACTGACTTGCTGGCTAACCATAAGCGTTACCTGGTAGGTAACCACCCATACAATCAGATTGTGAATCAGACTACGAATGCCGTGAATGTAATTACCCCGATCTACATGCTGTCAAATAAACGAACCACACGCCGTGGTGCAATTTTAGGGGCTTCGCCTCTAGCGCTGACGTCCGAGGTTCGATTCCCGTAATGGAGTGAAGTGAGCGCTTCGCACCGGCGAAGTACTGCTTTTAAATTTTTATTAAGAAAAGAAAACCTTTATAAATTAAGTCTTAAAAAGAGCTGTAAAGATATTGACAATAAGCTACGCAAACCCACCAAGACATGCAATCGTTTAAATCAAGGCGCGAGTCGAAAAACACCATCCCATACTATTAGTTAACGATTAACACATTTCTATATGTATTGTAAGCATACAATACAACTGATAATATGTTGCGCTTATTTATCTGGTGTACCGACATTTTTGCGCATTTAACGGCTGAAATCTAACGTGGTTTGTGCCCTTCAGAATGAAAACAGTTAGCATTTACCTTTTTAATAAAAGGCGAGCTTTTAAGCCTGAGAAATCACCCCGTAAATGCACACATTTAATTGCACATGTGTTAATATGTATGCTTACACAGTATTAAAAGACACTCAACAACGTCATTTACCTTTGTTCCCGCATTTGATAAAAGGCGAGCTTTTAAGCCTGAGAAATCACCCTGTAAATGCACACGTTTAATTGCACATGTGTTAATATGTATGCTTACACAGTATTAAAAGACACTCAAAAATTAATGTCATTTACCTTCGTTCCCGCGTTTGACTCGTGCTGTAAATCTCTTCCTTGTTTTTAGTTCACGTGATTACGTAGGAGGCGTGATGACGCGATACGTGACTCCGCCTCCTCCATTAGAGTATATGGACAAAAAACATGTTCCAGTTATGACCATTACGCGTAGAATTTCGAAATGAAACCTGCCTAACATTTGTAAGTAAGCTGTAAGGAATGAGCCTGCCAAATTTCAGCCTTCTACCTACACGGGAAGTTGGAGAATTAGTGATGAGTGAGTCAGTCAGTCAGTCAGTGAGGGCTTTGCCTTTTATTCGTAGATATATATATATATATATATATATATATATATTGTAACAAAGGCACTATACAGTAATCCCTCCTCCATCGCGGGGGTTGCATTCCAGAGCCACCCGCGAAATAAGAAAATCTGCGAAGTAGAAACCGTATGTTTATATGGTTATTTTTATATTGTCATGCTTGGGTCACAGATTTGCGCAGAAACACAGGAGGTTGTAGAGAGACAGGAATGTTATTCAAACACTGCAAACAAACATTTGTCTCTTTTTCAAAAGTTTAAACTGTGCTCCATGACAAGACAGAGATGACAGTTCCGTCTCACAATTAAAAGAATGCAAACATATCTTCCTTTTCAAAGGAGTGCGCGTCAGGAGAGAGTACAAAGCAAGCAGTCAAAAAAAAAAATCAATAGGGCTGTTTAGCTTTTAAGTATGCGAAGCACCGCGGCACAAAGCTGTTGAAGGCAGCAGCTCACACCCCCTCCGTCAGGAGCAGACAAAGAGAGAGAGAGCCAGGGAAAAATAAAGTCAAAAATCAATATGTGCCCTTCGAGCTTTTAAGTATGCGAAGCACCGTGCAGCATGTCCTTCAGGAAGCAGCTGCACACAGAAAGTAGCAACGTACCTATCGTCTAGGTGTGCGAACAGCCCCCCTGCTCACACCCCCCTACCTCAGCGCAAGAGAGAGAGAGAAAGTAAGTTGGGTAGCTTCTCAGCCATCTGCCAATAGCGTCCCTTGTATGAAATCAACTGGGCAAACCAACTGAGGAAGCATGTACCAGAAATTAAAAGACCCATTGTCCGCAGAAACCCGCGAAGCAGCGAAAAATCCACGATATATATTTAAATATGCTTACATATAAAATCCGCGATGGAGTGAAGCCGCGAAAGGCGAAGCGCGATATAGCGAGGGATCACTGTATTGCACCTGACGGGACACAGATTGGACACGGGAGGCACGTATAAAAATAAACTTTTATTTCTCTTCACCTGTGGGGCATGTCTTCTTCGTAATCCCCGCAGGCACAACACAGTCCCAAGCACAACTTAACCCACCAACACACTCCTCTCTCTCTTCCGCCACACCTCCTCAAGCTTTGTCCTCCTCCTCCCGACTCTGGCCATTGAGTGGTGTTTGCTGGCTCCTTTTATGGCCCACCTTGAAGTGCTCCAAGTGCTTGATCACCTATTTCTGGTTGCACTCCTGGGTGGGGCTGAAGATTTGTCCAGATGGACTCAGGAGCCCATGCAGTGCCCCCTGGCAGCAACTCCAGATCCCAACAGAGTTGTGGAGAACTCCATTTGCGGGAGGCTGAGGCACCGCTTCAACCCAGGGGGACGGCCATCCAACATCCAGGGGTAGGTACTGCACCATCCAGGGCTGCTCCCCCTGAATATGTAGTGAAGGGACCCAGCCGTCCACCACAATATATATACATATACAAACACACACATATTTACAGTATATATATATATATATATATACACACACACACACATATATATACACAGTGTGTGCATATATATGTGTGTGTGTGTGTGTGTGTATATATTAGATATATAGTGTGTATATATTATATCTCTGAAACAAATACAAAACATAAGAAAAGCCACTCACAAGACTTTGGCCTTTAGGCACCAACTTATTAAGATAAATGCCAGAACGTAGCTTCCTCTCAGAACAATGCTCAGTCTTGGGTTGCAAGGGTTGGCTTTTGACCTCAGGGCCACATGCAGGCACCACTGGAGATTAAATTCACCATGGGAAAAGACATGAAATATTCTGAAATCATTGTATGGCTTTAAAGAAACAGAAAAAGATGGGCAACATGGCAATGGGCAGCATTCAAACTTTAAAACACACCTGTGTACTTCAACAGATATTAAAAATTCATTCGTTTTTAGGTCTTACCTATTCTTGAGGACTGGAGTGTCACTGAGGAGACATCAGATGGAGGTGCTCACTCTAGATAGGGCACCATTCCAATTCAGGATACACACTCTCAAACAGGACTATTTAGAGTAGCCAGTAAACCAATGTCAGAATATATTTTTCATGTCAGATCCTGCCCAGAAGATTATGCTTCACCATTGTACTCTCAACTTATCTAACAGTATAATCTTGGAAAACAATGTAGTATATGATGTCAAAGTCCTTCAATTTTTGATGACTTTTGAAATATGGCATTAGCCATGCCTAAACACTCATAATTACAATTTACCTCAATATATACATACATAATAAACAATCTCCACAAAGAACTACAGTTTACTGTACATTAAGCTATTGCATTGCTCCACAGCTGAGCAGATTCGTCTGAGATTCAGAGATCCTCACAAGCTGGACGTCATCCAAATCAATGTACCACAGTAGGCGAACCCTTATGTAGTGCCAAGATACACACACACACCAGAATCCCCTCCATCTGGTGCAGTTGAAGACGCCTCTAAACATTTCCCTCTTCTGCCTTGGGCTGAAAAAATACTGTCTAAGGAACCATATGGTGGTGTCTTTTTTCTAGTGTACTGTTAGACACTGCTATAGTTTTTTTTTCCTTTATTTACTACATTTCTATCTGTAAATAAAGGCAACTGTTTTTTTCATGAGTATTATTAAATGTGGGCAGCACGGTGGCGTAGTGGGTAGCACTGCTGCCTTGCAATAAGGAGACCTGGGTTCACTTCCCAGGTCCTCCCTGTGTGGAGTTTGCATGTTCTCCCTGTGTCTGCGTGGGTTTCCTCCGGGTGCTGCGGTTTCCTCCCACAGTCCAAAGACATGTAGGTTAGGTGCATTGGCGATCCTAAATTGTCCCTAATGTGTGCTTGGTGTGTGTGTGTGCCCTGCAGGGGGCTGGCGCCCTCCCCGGGGTTTGTTTCCTGCCTTGCACCCTATGTTGGCTGGGATTGGCTCCAGCAGACCCCCATGACCCTGTAGTTAGGATATAGCTGGATGGATAATGGATGGATGGATGGAAATTATTAAATGTAACCGTTTTGAAAAATATTCTGAAATATTGTATGTTATTAATATGTCAAAATACAAATTCAAATCAATTGAGGAGTACCTCCTATAACATGTAAATTCATTGCATTTATTTTACATGCAGGTACGTACTTCTCAGATGTTTGACAGCAAACATATAAAATCAATGGTCTGAAGGGAAGCCTGACTGGAAAAAGGTTGGCAGGGGCATTGGCATCACCATTAAGGCATAGGACAAAGGAAGGATCCAAATGAGACCTCTAAAAAAAACATATTACCCTCTAACAGAAAGGCAACTGGGGTATTGCACAACCTAAATGTTTTCAGGCTAGCAATTTATAGGAAAGAGAAAGGCAGGTGAAATCTGGGAAGAAATGTGTAACACTATCTCAAGACACTAGTAAGAAGGTAACTCAGTTTACTAGGGATGCCAGCCCTAAATCAAGAGGGTCACTGATACGATAGAGAGTTGTCAAGACACTATAAGGCCTTTCAGCATGAAAGGGAAGTATGCTACCACCTAACTACCAGAGGTAATGACACTAGCCCAGAAGAGAGGGACTTATTGAGAACTCGCAGATAAGATGTTGCCTGAGAGACCTAGCCCTTTAAGGGCTACAAAAAAAAACCTTGGGACATTAGAGTCAGTTATAAACTAGTGCCCCTGAAGAAAAAGTAAGGCAACTGCTGATTCTGAGGTGATCCCAGAAGGACATCTAAATCTGCCTCATAGCCAAGTACTCCAGAAGTCTGGAGTTAGGGTGGAAGGTGATAAGGCCAGGGTCATGAGGGAGAAGGTGAGAAGAAACAAATTATAGGAAGTATTTGGTGGTACATAGGCCAGCAAGAGGGAGAGGAGGTCAGATGCTGTATGGTTAGGCATAGAGAAGCTTGTTTTGTTGATTACCTTGTATTAGGTGTCCTCCCTTTTGAATGACCCACTGCTGGGTAGTTTTCTTCCAATAAAGGCTTCATTGTTTATGGTTTTTGCCTCTTTAGCATTAGCCTTGGTGTAGCCAATAATTATTACTGTCTCACCTCCAACCTGCAGGGAAAACTTGGGGGTTTATGGCAGAATCGGCACTCCAGCCATCATAAATAACCTCACACTGTTCCACTCCATCTGAACTAGTGTGGTGCTGAGGTATCACCCGTTGCATGGCTGCACTCGGGTTTTCATCTGGATCCTCAGTTGGTTTGATCGTGTGTTGGGTGCGGCAATGCACTGTATCAGTGCGTGCTCCTAACCTCTCTCTCTCTCTCTCTCTCTTTCTCTCTCTCACAACTGATGACTTAACACTGAAGAGGCAGCTTTACTTTTACTTTCCTTCCTTCTGAGGCTTCTATGCTGAAGTCCATCTGACCATGGCATGCAACAGCTTAGAAAAGCTTTACATAAGATCAAGTCTTTATGCAACTGCATACATTTTTACTGAAAGTCTTTTAATATGAAGTCATTTTGTTAAAAAAAATTCAGTTATAGGCACATAAAAGAAACATGTACAGAAATATCTCTGACTGTTAAAGACTTCATAAGCTTTTTTAATATGACAATAAAAGTAAAAATGAACTTACTGTAGAGATAAATTGTACGATGTAAAAAGTGACCGTTCAAAGTGAGGAAATTCTGTTTTGTGCTAAGCGTTTTTCCAACTCTCCAGCTGAAAGCTTGCTCCCTTGACCTTGGAAATAAAGATCTAATTTGCAAAGAATAATCAAGCTTGAATGGCATCCATTTGCTTCCTCTTTTCTCTTTCCAATAACCCTTTTCTTTTCAGTGTTAATACAAGATGATTACTTTCTGGCAGCTATAACATTTTTAACAAAAACGTAGCATATCACAAAATTTCAGCATGGTGGCATTGTTCAAGAAAATGGATAGATCGATGGATACAATTCTTCAGAAAATGTGTATTCTTGCTGTGGCATATGCAGAAAATATTTAGAGCACAATTGAAAATATCTTCTAGAGAACACCCCCAGATGCACCTACTCTATGCAAACATCTGCTTATTCAGGCATTTGTGAATTCATGAGCAGCCTGAGCTTATACAGTTAGTGGAGTGCATAATGGCATTGGAAGAGTGACAAAGCTAGAGTTGAAAAGGACGGAAGGGCACAGTGGGTGAAAAAGAGCAAGTTTAGACACTAAAACTCGCAGGAACATGTCTCTAAAGTCTTTAAATAATTGATATTTGATTTTTGTGTATTATTAATATTGATTTTTTCATTGTAAGCATATTTATTTTTTCATGGATGTGACCAAGTCAGCATGTTATGACTTTTGTGTGGATTCTGTATATGTGCCACCATTTTAGAACTATGATGCTGTATGGTTACTAGGCACATGATGAATGCATCATGTGACCTGTGGCCATGATATATAAGTTGCCACTTCACACAGAGTCAGTTTCCAAACTTTAAAAAAATATGAACAGTATACTAAGGATTTCTTAAAAGACTTTCTGCAAACTGTTACACTAATAATATTAGCAAAACAGTTTTGAGATGCAATTGGAACAAGAGATGTTAGTTGGGAAACCAAAAAAGGTCAATACTGGAAAAACAGCCACAGGGTACCCAAACTAAAATGCAAGGCAAAAACTAAAATCAAAAACTCAAGCACGAATCAAAATACATGAGTGTCAAAGAAACTAATTATTTTGAAAAGCAAGAAAGTTGTTTGGAATCTTTCAAATCAGATGAAGAAGAATTCCCTAGGGCAACCTTTTATCCTATTATATCATTTCCCACAGGTCATGACCTCGAAGGGTACACCCCTGTTGTGATGTGAGATTTTATATATAACTTGATAAATGTTTTGTATGTTTTTTATTTCTAATTTGGGCAAAGCAATGTAATTTGGTGTTTACACCCCCCCACCCCCCCCTTACGAATGGGTCTGTTTGAATTTTTACGACAGGATTTGGGGGATGTGTTTTAAACCAGTTTGCCGAGTGTTTCTTTGCTAAAGTCATTTCTACCCCCGCAAATGGGCTAAGGTGTACTTTAACATATGGTTTGGGGGCAGGTGTTAAGATGTTCTATTTCCCCCATTGGTCTGAGGTATGGCTGCTTGGAATTGGCTTGTCTCAAAGGCCTTTAAGTACCATGATGTCCTATTGGCTCTCGGGGTTGGACAGAACATCTATAAATGTATGTGTTTAACCTCACACTCTCTCTCTCTTACTAACCAACATATGATGAAGAAGCATCTCTCTTTCTAACCTGTGATGATGAAGAGAACACAATGAACAGCACAGCTCAGCAGCCATTTTGAACAGACATGTGGCTGAAAGCTGAGCACCAATGATGCCTTAACTAGAGACATTTAAGTAACCACAAGTCTGTGTGCCGCCTGAACTACATATCACCATTTAATCAGGTTGTATGGTTGCCAATATTCAAATGTACTTTGCATTTTGTTATTATTTATGAATATTATCAATAATACCTGCAGTGGGTTGGCACCCTGCCCAGGATTGGTTCCTGCCTTGTGCCCTGTGTTGGCTGGGATTGGCTCCAGCAGACCCCCGTGACCCTGTGTTCAGATTCAGCGGGTTGGAAAATGGATGGATGGATGGATCAATAATACTAATACATTGTTTAAACTGTAACTTAACTTCTGCTTGTCTTTTTACTACATCTAATTGCCTGAGGTTATAGATATAGAAGGGAAGGTGGGGATAAGTTATATACAATAATACCTTATAAACAGTGGTAAGTCTGTGAGATTAGGCATTCTAAGGCTACATATTAATAATACAATAGGGGAAAGTAGAGCAATATATATTACTCTACCAAGATAAAACAGCCCCTGAAAACATGGAACAGTACTATAATGACAGGAGGCTGCAAAAAACAAACTGGTGGCCATACCAGCCCAAGCAATCTTAACAGCAATAAAAGTACACAAACTAATTGAAAACTAAGTTCAGAATCGAGATCAGTGACAAAAAAAAAACCAAAATGAGTACCTGATCTCCCAAAACAATAAAGAAAATCAATTAAAAAAAAATTATACAAAAATTCAATTATAAACACAAAACAAGTAAGAACAGCTTTCTGGCTTATATCTGTGTTGTGATCTTGTCATGAACAATAAATACATTTTAATATCCTTTTGCTTTATACCATTTGATTTTCCATTACCTTAACACTGCTTTTCATTTATTATCATGTTGTTTCATGGATGCAGCCAGCAGTGTTTATTGTTAAGCAAAGGACCTGACACCAATGGTGTGCAACCTTAGCATGCAAAAATTATTAACTCAGAAGTGCTCATCATTTGGTATGCAAGTTACTGCTTTCAAAATTAAAACAAATTACTGCTGTTTGTAATGGAGCCAGGGAGTGTCAATATGTCGCATGTACATTGGACATGCAAGATAGAATTTTACTATACTCTGCAAATCTCATGATGCTACTATAACTACTGTACTACTTCTTTCACCCTGGAATTCACAAAAGTGTTGACCTTCCATTGTTTCCCTACATGCTATATGGTGGGCACACTGGTTACTTTGATCTACAGATCTGGCAAAGCCTGAGGACAAATTGTTACTTTCACGTCTCCCAGGCATTGTCCTGAACCTTCAGAAAGGATACACTTGTATTGTGAGCAAACCAGTAATTTGTGATAGCAGGAAATGCATTGCTATGAACAAAGGAGGCCGTGAAAACCTGATACATTACATAATATAACATAACATTCTTAAAATACTTCTTTATATTTGGAACCTTCCTAATTGACATACCAGGCATTCTCTAGTGCCACTATTATTAATATTTTTAAATAATGCTGATCATCAGTTAAGAATTCTGACCAGAAACACTGTAGCTTTTTATTAGGTAAGAGATTATTACCATAGTCGCTTTGTTTGCTTGAAAATCCTAATCCAAATCATTCCATCCTAACATGTTTTTGCTTTATAAAGTGCCATTTGATAATGTATGCTCTAAATGACATTAACAAAATAAAAATCAGGAAAGAAGAACATGACATGACCAAAAGAAAGTTCAAAACATGGGGCAACTTTTAGTTTACTTGATCAAAACAAAATAATACTTACATGTTAAACATCTAAAATCCAGTTAGTTAGTCCACAACAGCAGACTGAATACAGAGGTGCAAAAATGGCTACCCGGGGCTGCAACAATATTTACATACTGTAAATGATTGTTCTATCACATTTTTATTGTTTAAGAAGCACATTGAATAACCCATCCTTTACACAGTCCACTTGATCCAATCCGAATTATAGGTAACCGAGTATCCTGGCAATGTCAGGCACAAAGCAAGAATTAGTCCAGGACAGGACACCAGACCTTCCACACTTACTCATATGGAATCAGCTTGCAGTCACCAATTAGCTTAACATGCATGTCTTTGGAAGCGGAGAAGATAAACAGAGTGTCCAAGAAAAACTCATTTATGCAAAGGGAGAATATGCAAACTCCAAACACATAGACCAGGCAAGGCTTTAAACAGTACTGTAGTAATATGAGTGATAAACACATCGGCATTCTTTGGAGATAAATATACTTATATAAAAGATAAGCACACAGATGAAGAATACAGTGAAGTACATTTCACAAAACTGCATACATTTGACACTAATATTACTAATTGTACCTGGATTGTTTCTGTGCCTGGCTGCTGCAGCAGTTTCACAGTTCTACCACCTGCCATCCTTTGACCTCTCCCATCATGCCATGTAAGGCTGCCCCCCGTCTGCCGGGGAAGCTGATAGTTGATGTCTTCAGCTGAAACTGTGTGCTCCAAGACATTTCTGCAGAAGCTAAAGCTGGCAGCCGCTGGAAAAGCAGAAAAGAGAACTGTGTTAGTATAAACCTGTCAGGAAAAGTCCAACAGGAAATTAACAGCTCTAAAATTATGCTTCTGCATTGATTAGGAGGTGTGAAGGTAAAACAGAACCTTCATAACCTTCATCTCTTCATAATAAATAAATAATGAAAGAAATCAAAGTATTTTCTTTGTTATGTTGCACCAAAATGAACGTGCCACCCAAATCACAAAAATCAACACAATTAGGACTGAATCTCTATGCTCCTGATTTGGACCAACTAGTCTTAAAATTGACTTTGAGATGTGTGTGGAGTCAACACTTGTTTCTACTGTAAAGGGAATACTGCTTCCTCACAGTGGAAGCTATTATAAAAAAACTGACTAACACAGTGATAATATTTAAAGAAAAGAAAGACTACACAGCAATCGAAAGTAAAATATTTTTCTCAGACATAAAAATACAACAAAACTGAGATGTAAGCTTTCCTTTTTCAATTTTGAATGTGTTGTTAAACTGAAATGCACAAAAGCGGATGGTGGGTCGTTAAGTGACTCTGAAAGCAGCACATAAGGAAGCAGCCTGGGGAGTTGGGGTCGGCATGGGGGATATTAATGGGTTAATTGTTTAGGGTAATGCAAATGAAGTAATTGTATTAGTTAATTAGGTAATTGGTATTGCAAATTGGACCATGCCCTTTATTTAGAGAAGTGTGACACTGATTAATTATTAAAAGACAAGGCGATTAGGCTGACAAAGCTCAGCTATCACCCTGGCTACTAAAAGTAAACAGACACTGCTGTTCCAGTCTACTTCTTCAGCCTTAGCATAAAGGTGGGAAAGCAAACTGCCAACCTTTTGTAATCATAAGTTTATCAGACTTAAATATCACTATAGAATTTCAACATCACTATAGAATATCACTGGATGGTGCTTTGTCTTTTGTTTTCACAAAAATTTGGAGCGGACTGCTCTGTTTTTGTTGCTAAATGTGGATTGGATAATTTCACCAAAATGCCCCTATTATTTCTTGTCCTTATCATGATGATAGATCTGTTTTTTGAGTAAATGTGGTGTCCCCATTGGCAAATTTCTACTAGAGTGAATGACCAAGTCAACCCAATAAATAAACAATATCGTATTCTTTAAAACATGCTCCAAATTTTAACTTTTGGCATAGCCAGATATAGACTTTTTTGACTTCAAGATAACAGCAACTCAGGAAATGTACATGATTTCTTAATCAGTTGTCCAACTATATTAGTGACTGTTTTGTTGTTTGCTACGTGTAACTTACAGTTAATGAAGTTGTATGAGCCACTGTTGCCCTGGGCACTCTAACTGCGGTCCATCAACAAGGCCTG
The DNA here is from genome assembly GCF_900747795.2 of Erpetoichthys calabaricus. Taxonomy (NCBI): domain Eukaryota; kingdom Metazoa; phylum Chordata; class Cladistia; order Polypteriformes; family Polypteridae; genus Erpetoichthys; species Erpetoichthys calabaricus. Next base: position 95,303,505 of record NC_041403.2, on the reverse strand, counting down.
CCAGATACCTCACTTGTTGCCCACTTTTGCACAATGGTGTATGCAACACTCTAAATATTATATCGATTGCTATATTGTTAGACTATAATTATCCTTTCTATTTTACTCCTTTAAATGATTTTGTTTCTCCGTTATTTGTATTGTTACTCAAAGAACAAATGTTCATTTCAAGAACTGATAAAACAAAGTTGAAATTACTGTCTACCTAAATTTTGTCGATTTACCACTCAAACTCAGAACAATTGGCCACTGCACTGTGCTTTTACTTTAGTCAACATCTAGCTATTGGCAGATGAGAAATGCAAAGAAGGTCATAAAAATACCCAAAGATTTGATTACATTGTTGAAGTTTACAGTAGTGCTAGCTGCCTTGACACCATGAATCTAAACTATGAGTGAACAGAGTTCAAAGAGGAAACCAACATGAACATGAAGAAACAAGAAAATTCTACACAGATACATCCCAGAAATCAAAGCACAGAGAAAGGTTTTAAAAAAGCAGTAATGAAGTACTGTATACACCCTCAACATATCACCAATAAATGTAAGTAACAGAGGATTAACTAAATGTTATCAAAGTATTATAGTAAAGTAGTTCAGAGAAAATATTTGTTTGGAGACATAATGGTGGAGCATTTGGCACTGTCCCTTTACACCTGTCGAGAACCAGGCTGAGTTCCTGGCCCAGTCACTGTCTAAGTGGATTTATCACATTCTTCGCAAGTGTGGAGGTTTTTTTTCTTTTGGTTACTAAATCAGCCCAGTGCAAGCACTGATGTGTGCACAAGTGATGGTCGATTTTTGTCTGGTGCCTGGTCCTACACCCCGATAGAGTATTCAGGTAGTGGATTGATGGAGATACACAGTTTTCACTGCATATTCTACAGTAATGTAATAATAAGTTTACACAACTAAATTGTCCACAAAGCTGCATTAGGTTTACAATCAGAAAGACAGATGCTTCTCATGAAAATCAGCAGAAAGTATCCTGCTGTAATGTATTACCATCATTTTTGGAACAAAAAAGTCATTTTTTATAATTAGCATTTGGAAAGACTCAAACTAGATAAAAGGTAGTAGTTTTGCTAAGCTGATGTTTCTCATTTGTGTTATGTTTGAGTGTACAGATTTTGCATTCCACATCAGTGATCTTGTTTCAAATAAAATGATTTGTTATTACAACTTCACCACTATTTATAATCAAGAAGGGCCTGTTGGATTTATTAAATAGAACATTTGTGCAGTGTTACCATTTAACATTATTACTTTTCATTTCCTTAATTTTAAATTTACTGTAAAAATAGAGCAGGGCACAAATTAAAAAAGAGGCAACACAGCATTCATCCTACATACACGCGTATGATTACTGATAAGTAGCAGTCAGATGATTCCTCCCTTGTTTCAATGTGTGACTGAGCAGCACGAGATGGAACTGAGAAACGTTATCTCTTGCTTTTGTTATAGCTGAGACAGTCGATCTGCTGAAAGTGTAGCCGTAAAGCATATCTGCTTTTCATTCCTCTGTACAGATGAGCTAATTAGTCTGACAGAGGGGTAGCTAGGAGGCATATCCTGCTGCATTTCTCAAAGAGCTCACCTGGCCACAATGTAATAGGAAAGCATTTTCTTTCCAGTTGCCCTAAAGATGCTGATAGCCAGTTGTGTCAATGTGGAGATGGGAGGAGAGATTTCACTTATTTTCCCTACAGCTCAATATTTCCATCTGGCCAAATGGAACCAAAAGGCATGTCCTCTTCTGTACACCCTAGAGCTGAGCCACTGAGCCTGGCCAAGGTGTAATGAGAAGATGTCTTGCCTTCTGTTTCAGTATACTGTAGAGCTGAACAGTCGGATCTTGGATGCATTATAAATGAGATCTCCTTTCTGGTTTGCTCCCTCTGTAACTAAGCAGTTTAGTGTGTCCTGCATGTCTAGGTCACACTGAGCCAACCACATATGCCAAGAAGTATGTGTCAAAAATAGCTTTGGCTTATTTGAAATGTTGCCTTGGCAACACGTGGGCATTTTTTACAACCTTTATTACTGATAAAAACCTAGTAAATAATATTTTTATACATAATGAAATGAACCTCAATGACTTGGTTTGCAGCAATTAGAGCTGCAGTCTTACATCCAAAGAGACCCGGGTTCAAAAGCTAACTTGATCGCTGTCTGTGCAATTTCCCCACATCTGTATGAATTTTATCACAGTGCTCGAATTTCCTGTTACATCCCAAAGACAGGCAGACTACTTTAATTGTTGAATCTAATTTGCCAGCAATGGATCACACAACAGATGAGAGTATAGGTGTGTGCATGTCAGTAACACTGTTCTGTGTAAACATCTGGCATATCCGCACAGCCGTCAAGTCATAAAAAAGTCTATGAAAGAGTATGAAGGTTCAGATAATATACAGAAATGATAATGTATGCATGTGAAGAAATGTGCCCTGCAGTGAACTAGCACTTTTTAAATTTTTGATAACCACTATAACCCTAGATACTGGCCACAATAGACTCAGCTCCCTGTGACTTTACAAAAAGCAGATTCATACAACAGATTGTGGGTGTGTCGTCACTGTGACCTATAATGGAGTGCTGCCCTTCTTTGCACCAGATACTCTCACTACCCTGTGACAGCAGGATCAAATAACAGATAAAGTATGGCTGTGTGAATGGGTGTGCCCTGCAGTGGACTGGCAACTTGTCCATGATTGGTGCCTACCTTGTGCCAACTACTTTTGGGTTTGAGTTTGTTCATCACTACCCTGTAAAAGAATGAGCAGGCCAAGACAAGAAAAGGTGAATGACTGAGCAAATGGGTATGCTCTGTAATGTAATGTCAACTGCTAGGATATGCTTCTCTTCCTGAGGACCCAGTTAAGGAATAAGCAGGTTTGGAAAATGAATGGAATAAAACAGGCACCACAGTCACTCAGGGGTATCACTATGCAGTCTCTACAGAAAGTCACACACTGTAAAGAAAGCAAAAAAACAGACAACAATAGTGAAAATATTAGAAAATTAATTTCCCTTATACCACACTTCTTAAGACTTTAAGACCTAATAAAATAAGGACACCACCATATATTTGAAATATTAATTAATCAGTCATTTTATTCAAATAAACCTTGCCAAGCACACACATTCTATATTAGATATACCAATATGAATCCAGGTAATAGTGTGTGTGTGTGTGTTGTGTATGTGAGCCGATATTCAATTTAATAAACATGTCTCTAAAAAGGCTTTTAGGAAACTGACAGATTTTAATTGCACGTCAATGTTCTTCTGCAGTAATTAGTGTCTTTTGGTAGGGAGTCACCTACATGCGTGATTAACCAGAGCTGCCAGAAATATCAAAGGTATTTTAATTGGCTGAATCTAATGGGATATACAGTAACCTTCCAAGTAAGGTCTTCCTCATTTACACACTTTCACTAAAGGCTGTCTAGAACATGCATGAGTGGCTCTTGCTTACATTGATTCCATGTTAGTCTTGGTTATGTAGGGTTGGCAAGTTGCAGAAAGAATGATGGCCCATATTTTTTGAATAATCAATAGCAATTCAAATTCTGTCATGATGCAAACAAATGCAGAGACAACACCACACGAGTACTCTAAATGTACACTCAGTGCTATACAGGCAAAGAATTAAACATACAGCAATATTCTGCTGAAAAAGAACAGTATTTCAGACTTCACATACATTTCTTAATTAAGCAATGACTAAATATCAGGCGCAGTACAAGCAGGACCTGTTTCAGATAACACTTTCACATAGATAAGTCAGATGATTTCAGCATTTGAAAATATAAATATTGCATCTAAGTATATTCAACAACATCTTTTCACTCACCATGTTCAAGGTCTGTCCAAGCAGCATCCAACACAAAGCAGGAAACAATTCTGAATGGAGTGCCAGTACTTGGCAGGCCCATCCATGCACACACCCACACTCACTGTTATGAGGCCAATTAACCTAATATCCATTTCTTGTGAACATAACAAACAAACCAGAGCCCCCACAAGAAAGCTCCACACAGACACAATGAGAAGTGAGCTATAACATTTAGAAATTTAGTAAGATGAACAGATAAAGTATAGTAATGGGGAAAATAAATGTCTCCCATACAGAGGTACAGGATGATGTTTGCAGAAGCACGTGGAACTAACATAAAGTACATTAATTAAGTTATTATTAATAGCAGGCAGGTGTTGAAGAACTTTATTTGAGTATCATCTGTTTTAATTACATACCACATAATTTATAGTGTCATGTTTTATGCAAACTTGTTAGAGAGAGGATTCACTCAAAATACAGCATGTGCAACATCCTGTTTTGCTCTCCTATGCACCCAGATGAACACTGAAGAAATAGGGAATTTAAGCAGTACAAGATGAGAGACAGAGGATGGTCACACCTCTCCAATATACTTTGGTCAAATTGATTAACTCAACCACAAAAAGAAATTGTACAGCAGTATATCAGCTATGTCTAAACGATACTGGGAATTAAACAGATAGCAGGAGCTCCCTTGTAGGATACACCTTGGTTAGCCATCCCTTAAAACAGAAGAGGAAGCTTCTCCCCACTATACTTTGGACAGAATGACAAACTAATTTATACAGAGTTATGACAGGAGAAGAAACTTTCTAGTTACTACACATTTCAGGAAGATCTGTCAGATGAGATATACAAATGAGAGCTACTGTACACCTACGTCAGGCCTAGCTGAGTCAACTGATGGGTAAGAAGCTTCTCACTAAAATGTAACCTATACATACAAACTCATCTTACAATTAGGATTAGGGACAGAAAGTGTACATTTCTAGCTCATCCATGAGAATACCACAGTGCACAGTACCTCATGTCACTTTTGATCTACCTTCCCTATGAGAGCCATAATTTAAACATGACAGGCTAGACACACCAAGCAACATAACCCTTAGGAATTTTTTACAGGTTCTCCTGAAAAATTCCCTCCATAGCTTGTCCCTCTCCTGAAGAAGCAGTTGAGCTCCTCACTGTATCATGGAGAATAAGACCATCATCCCTGCACATGAATATCATATGCCATAGATGTGTCCCACTCTTGGCTATCATTCAGTTACAACCCACAACTCAGGAACATCTGCATTTAACACTATATCACCTTGTTGATGACATACAGTGTTTAAAACAGACCATGTTGAAACTTTCAAGTTTGTGTTTTAACCAAAAATAAAGAAACCAAATGTGTTTTTTCTATATTAATATTTTGATTCTACCACTTTATTGGATTATCATACTTCAAAACAATTCCTTCGTAAGCAGATCAAGTGATTTACACTAAGGGCAATCTGTCATTGCTAGAGCAGAGACTTGATTAATTTTGAGATCAACTCAGTGGGACTGGGGTTTCTAATTAAGATGCACTATGAATGCCTCTAGAATAAGGTTTTCACTGCTGTCATTTAAGAAATCAATTCATCTTCACTTGTATAAAGCAAACGGTCACCTAGCAATGAGATGTAAATTTCCAAGAGTTTCCTATACTCAAAGAGGCAATTTAAATAAACAGCCAAATAAGAAATGAATCACTGTTTTGTTGTGGTTATTTTTCACGTCTCCTTCACCCACCGTAGTATAGCAGTGTTCCCTTAAGCTGTGTTTACAAAACTAGTTTCATTTGTCCAAGTTCAGATTTTTTTGGGATATTCAAAGCAGATCTGTTGTCTTCACTGCTATTTAAATTGAAAAAAATAATAATATATAAGAATTGAAAATAAAATCCATATTCAATTCTAAAAACTCCCAATTCTTAGACTGCAACTCATACAGAACCTCTAATATTTCTTCCCACATATCTCTCTGTGGAAGCATCATTAATTGGTAGATTTCTTTTAAATTAATCACAAATCTGTATGAAGTGTTTGACAGTAAAGATTGGTGAAGCTACATTGGGAGTCCATTTTTTATTCCACTTGAGGGAAAATGGCTTTGTGCAAGCAAAGCAAAATGGGTGCTACCAAAACATTGTTATAAAATAACAATTTTGAGGAAATATCTGCTGACATGGCTATAAGTGCTGTAAGCAATGAAAAAAATCAAGGAGAATTCTGTCATAATATTGCCATAGGCTTGATATACTGCCATTCAATTATACACTATGTGCAGTAAGTATGTGGCTACCATCTCCGATTGTAAAAAAAATATTCGAAACTATCAGCCCAGCCATCCTTCCACTTTATCCAGTTCAGGGTAACAGAGATAAAAAACATTACTGGATGCAACACTAGTCCACCATCCAATACATCCATTACATGGAGCCTAATCAAAGTGGCCATCAATATATATATTATCTTTGGGATCTGATAGGAAAAACATAGTATCATGAGAAAAGCCCACACCAGCACAGAGAGAATGTGCAATGTATACACTGTGATTCAGCTGGGACTTAAATTCACCTTCCTGCAACTGTGCTATTCACTGCATCACCATTGTGGAAATAAGCATAAGATGACAGCACAAAAATTCTTATCATTGTTCATTATAATTATTTTGTAGAAAGGAATACAGTTTAATTTTTGTTTTTCACAGAATCAGTAAAAATGTCAATTTCTTCTAACACATGTTAGAGATTTGTCTTCATCTAAACCTACCTATAGTTTCCATAAAGCAGTTCATGCGCCAAGATGTTATAACCCTCACAACATCCTTCCGTGAACTAATACATTCATAGCATAATATTCCATTCTCAAACCTGCAACTGGTGCAAGAGAGGAAACAGCCCTAGACCAGGGGTAGGCAACGTCGGTCCTGGTGAGCCGCAGTATGTGCAGGTTTTTGTTCCAACCCAGTTCCTTAACGAGAACTCAATTATTGCTGATGAAGCACATATTGCTTAAGTGACATTTTGATGCTTCATTTTAGTGGTCTCGCTTGTTAAGGTTCTCCAACCTTAATTGCTTATTTCAATCTTAAACTGCTGCATTCAGTGTTTTAATTGCTCCTTATTAACAATAAGATGTAAAAGACAAAGCAGCCAGCAGTTCTCCAGCTAGCTTTTTTCCAATTACATCTGTGTGTGTTCATCATGCACTGTTTGATTTAATAAAACACTTAATAGAAAAATGTGACAGACTGAAAATGATCTGTTTTAGGCTTCATATCATTTGGATGATATCCTTGGAAAGGAAAAAAATCTACGATATAAGAGCCTTACATTGCACAGACTAACAAGCCATAAAATTAAATAAGGTCTGAGATTGGCAATGATTGGTTTCTAATTAAGCAATTGGGTTGGAATGAAAACCTGTAGCCACTGCGGCTCACCAGGACCGACGTTGCCTACCCCTGCCCTAGACAATGTGAGAGGCCATCACAAACCCTGATCCACTTATGTTTTTGTGTATTCTTAGCTGCTACTTAGCATCTGTGGCAAGGTTTGGAACATAAGTACAGTATATGCTTCCAGATCAAAAATCAAATTATCTAATCATTTTATAATGTGTAAAAGATTCTATTTGGTAAAACATTGTTGGGTGGCTCTTGGAAGCCACTCACCTGTCGTGTCCCTAAAAGAAGTTTGACATTACATAATATGATAACAAGAGGTACTAGAGCTGGTCCCAGCAGTCCTGGGTGTATGGCAGGAAAGAGCACTAAACAGGGTGCTAGTCCAGTCTCCTACGTACAGTATAAAAAGTTGTCAGACCTGCTTAGCTCAATTCAGAGGGACTGGAGTATTTAGGAAATGTCCATGGACAAAATGGCAGTCCATCACAGTTGGATTAGCACTCCGCAAAAACCAAGGAATGAAGAACTACCCATTGGATCTTTAATAGGAAGGATTCAGGAGATACAGAAGCTATGTTTGATCAGTGCAAATAAAGACTGATAAATTTGGCAACCCAGATATCCTCCTCTAGACCCAACACTAGATGTCAGATTACCTCTCTCAAGTAACGTACATATGCTATTTACTCATTCATTGACTCTTGCACTTCTCCAAACTACTAATTAAGCTTATCGAATAAATTTGAAATAATACTTTCAAAAGAGCTTATTCCAATGTTGTCTGCAACTTATAATAATATATTTTTTTTTTATCTGTTTACCTATATTGCCTTAAATTATGGGATGTTAGCAGGCCTTAATTACACCAGGACCATGGATACTAAGAAATTCCAATTGTTGCAGAAGTTTACTTAATGCTTAATTTTTTGTTTCCCTCTTCTCTGATGGCATGAAGCTGACCTCTGTTTTTATTTTTTAATTTAGAATTTCACTGGTTGTCAATTTTAGTGTATATAATTGTTTTTGATGATCTATGCATAAACAGCATAGTGGTGCAGTGGTTAATGTTGCCACCTCATGGCACTAAATGACTGTATTTACTTCCCGGGCTGGATTTATGTCTGTGTGAAATCTGCACATTCATCCACTACATTGGTCTAGGATGAGTGGGAGGCAGACAGTGTAGTGACTAGGGTTCTAAAATTCAATCTACAAGGTTACTGGGTTTATCTCTGCCTCTCACTGTCTGACACAAAACAAGTTACATAACCTACTTGAGCCCTACAGTACATACAAAAAATATAGCACCTGCACAGACAGACAGACAGACAGACAGACAGACAGACAGACAGACAGACAGACAGACAGACAGACAGACAGACAGATAGATAGATAGATAGATAGATAGATAGATAGATAGATAGATAGATAGATAGATAGATAGATAGCATTTCTGTTTCCCCTTTTGGCTCCAAGTCAGATATACATAAATAATACACAGAATGCACTAAAGTCCAATTAGTAAAATAAAAAAATAAACCTATCCATAATATATTTACGTTTAACATGTTAAATGTGAAGGAAGATATTGTCTGGCCTGAGGACATTTTGATGACAGTTGGGTAAAGAAAAAAAAAGTATAACATATAGTTCACCATGGTGCACCACACAGAGTAACCTTTGGGAGTTGATTTTTTATTTATTTGTTTCTGATTGAGTACTATACCATTGTAATGTTCCAATTTAAAAAAAGAAATGTCAAAACTTACACATAAAAAAAATCAGCTTTTGGCTGAAGGCACACTGGAGATTGATCAGGTTATCACTGTTTATAATGGCCAGTAGCTTAGCCAACATCCTTTTCTCTGCCTAGATTTGTCCTCAGAGCAGAGTCAGTCTACTTGATTAAGACAGTTTGCATGTTCGGTTCTTATTCTACTGCCTCAATATGCATAGTTCAATATTGAACTATGTTACCATAACTTTGAACTTTACTGAACATCACCTTGGGATGGTGTGCACTATAAAAAACAACACTACATAAAGTCAAGTGTGATAGAAACATTAGCTTACTCATACCAAACCAATTAACTTACAAGTATTTGGATTTAAGCACATTAACATGCAAACACAACGCAGGGAGGACCCGGGAGTTTGCATGTTCTCCCCGTGTCTGCGTGGGTTTCTTCCGGGCGCTCCGGTTTCCTCCCACAGTCCAAAGACATGCAGGTTAGGTGGACTGGCGATTCTAAATTGGCCCTAGTGTGTGCTTGGTGTGTGGGTGTGTTTGTGTGTGTCCTGCGGTGGGTTGGCACCCTGCCCGGGATTGGTTCCTGCCTTGTGCCCTGTGTTGGCTGGGATTGGCTCCAGCAGACCCCCGTGACCCTGTGTTCGGATTCAGCGGGTTGGAAAATGGATGGATGGATCACATTAAATCATGAAGCATAAAATGTGTAAGATGTGCTGTTTCCGATATTTGTTCAAGCCAATTAATGGACAGATCCCATTTTAGGAGCACACACGGCCAATAACTACAGTATACATCTGTACATCCTTGGAAGTGCCAGCTTTATTAGTATCATCTTTTTCTGACAATCGTCTTCTCTTTCATTACCTTGAAGGTAACAGTCAAGCAGTCATGTGTTCACATCTTCAGCTGAGCCGCTAGCTGAATGATCGTCGCCCAGGGATGAAAGGTGAGGATCTTTTCATATCAGTGAACAGTACCTAGTGATCTGGAAAAGGAAACCTGAGAATGCCTCTACTTGCCTTCGTACTGTATATGTCTGAAACTGCTGCCTGCCATGGCAATGAAACATGCAATCAATCTCTGAGGGTGTCTGCTTTTGAACAACTGTCTGCCTCAATAAGAAAGGGCCAATCAAATTTACTCAGAGAAATGACACATAGAAAAGCATGTTCATCTGAAATATGAGACTGCTTTTCAAATTTGTATTGTAAAGTCTGCACATTCTCTTGTACACATTAGATTTTCATAGACTCTGGGAATCCATAAAGTGAGCCAGATTATGGGGAGTAAGAGCTTATTCTGGTAGCACTGGGTGCATGGCATGAACCAGGCCTGGACAGGCTCCATTACAACACAGGCCAATTTAAAATTGACAATTAACCCAGTATGCACATCTGTGGGAGAAAAAGTGGAGTACTTGTAGAAAACCACTCTCAAGCACAGGAAGATTGTCCAGATTCCATAAAGACAGCAACTGCACACAGGATTTAAACGTAGGAATTCTGGAGGTACAGGCACTTTTCTTTTTTGTCATCCAATTTCTATTAAGTTAATATGCAAATAGTAAATAAAAAAAGCAAGAAACCATTAATACAATATAAATATACACAAACCAAGGCACCCACCCCTACTAACCCCATCCCATAGTCCTAAATAGCACAAATTAATCATGGAGGACAGTAGGCATGCTTACAGATGGGAGAAACTATGTGGTCATTAAGTAAAGCTCCCATCCAAGTGAGTCTAAGTAACTTGTATATACAATTGCCACTTAGAAATAATTGAGCCGGTCACACCATTAGTTCTAATCGCAGACAGTTCAGGAAGCATAAGGTGGTAGAAAGAGGATAAAGTGGCAGGAGACTCCAACTTAAAGCTGGGGCTAACTTTGTAGTGATTACTCAGTTTGGGTGCAGTCGCTACTGGAAAAAGGAAAGAGAAAGATCCAAGAGAAAGTAAACTTGAGGAGTAAATGGAATATTATAGGAGATGACAGAAGAAAAAATCTACAACATAGCTCGTCAAAAGGCTGAAACTTTAAGACATTCCCAGTACTCATATAAAAAAAAAAAGTATGAGGGGGTTTAGAACAGCAAAGAGAACAAAATGATTACAAGAAAGTCTTACAGAAAACTGTTTACTGGGAGTGATATATAGGCAATGCGCAAATTTGAATTCTGTGCGCTGATGAGTGGGATTTGTGGAGGCAATAGTGATGTACTTAAAAATCAGGTCTTAACCAAGATGAGGAGACAGTGAAAGACCATATTCCTAAACTGACTGTATGGGCAATAACTTGATGGCAGTCTTGTATAAAAAGGCATAAGTAGCATAGACAGGTTTCATCCGAGTGGACAGAGAATGTGAAGAAGTTAAAAAACGGTGAGAGGGCAGGAGAGAAAACAGTGAAATACCCTAAGACCAGATAACAGACCAGAGACGCCTGACCCCTGTGGAAAGTCAACTAAAGAAGTTAATGATGGCAGAAAAAAATGGCAGAAGAAGAAGACAGGAGAGAGTAAAGATAACGGTAAAGGTAAGAAAGGGGACACTGAATGTTGGGATAATGACTGGGAAAAGAAGTGAGGAGGCAGATTTGATGGAAAGGAGGAAAGTGGGAGTGTTGTGTGTGCAGGAAACTAGAAGGATGGAAAATAAAGCAAGTGAATTGGGAGGAGACTTTACGTTGTTGTACAGCGGAGCAAATAAGCAAGAGAAAAATGGTGTGAAGTTCACCTATTAAGAAGATAAAAGCAGGTCTATTACAACCATAACAATGAAGAAATGAGTTTAAAAGTTGGTTCAGTGAAGAACTATTCTTGCAGTTTTTCCCAGGAGCTGCCCGTTTAGTTGTAGGTAAATATTTCAACAGAGTATTTTTAAATGGCATACATCTAGAGTTGATTTCTGGCTTGCATCCAGTGCTGCTGGGATATTCTCTTCCCTCCATTTCCCTGAATTGTATTAAGCATGTTTGTCTACAGGGCGGCACGGTGGCGCAGTGGGTAGCGCTGCTGCCTCGCAGTTGGGAGATCTGGGGACCTGGGTTCACTTCCCGGGTCCTCCCTGCGTGGAGTTTGCATGTTCTCCCCGTGTCTGCGTGGGTTTCCTCCGGGCGCTCCGGTTTCCTCCCACAGTCCAAAGACATGCAGGTTAGGTGGATTGGCGATTCTAAATTGGCCTGAGTGTGTGCTTGGTGTGTGGGTGTGTTTGTGTGTGTCCTGCGGTGGGTTGGCACCCTGCCCGGGATTGGTTCCTGCCTTGTGCCCTGTGTTGGCTGGGATTGGCTCCAGCAGACCCCCGTGACCCTGTGTTCGGATTCAGCGGGTTGGAAAATGGATGGATGGATGGATGTTTGTCTACAATCCAGTTGTACAGTGACTGACATCAATGTGAACTGGTTTACTTTAAGTTTCCACTACTAATTAAGCATACTCAGTGTCCGAAAACTCATAAATCAGAGTCATAAATCAGATAACATAAACTGCCTTATTTAAGAAACTTAATTCTTATTCTATCACACCGTTCAAGGTCAACTTGAAACATCCTAAAATGTTTTATATTTTTACAGGCAAGGCTAAATGACTTTCTTCCTGCCATTCCATAGTTTCAGGTATAGTTCTTATACCCTAGATCACAATCTAAGCTGTTCTACTCATCATCTGATTGGATAAGGTCATGTCTTGATTGTTGAGGGTGTTAAAAAAAGATAATCTTCTGCACAAACTAGTGAAGCGTAAGGAAACAATTAAGAGCTTGCATGTTTCAGCGAAATGCTCACTCCTCCTGCCTGCAAAGCTGTTGATTTCACTTGAGTGGCAATGAAGGCGAGAAATTCATTAGGAGGGCGGATCTTGGGTAATTAGGCCTCTGAAGTATTTTCCCCTTCACAGTCTGCTCCTCTGTGTGCACAATAGTTTCTAGTCACACAACTTGTCCCTTTTGAAAAGCTAAAGAATAAAAGAGAACTCAAAGTAAAAGAAAACAGCTTAAAAAAGACTTAATCACCAAGGCTCTATGCTATTATCTTTGCATCAGGGTGCTTTACACCTTTTTATTGATGGAATGTACACCACTGTTATGAGGCAAGTATGCACACGGCCTAAAAGGCGTTATTTTTTTAACATATGTTAACATGCAGAAATCAGATTCTCATTTCCACTTAATAGAGTAAGGTGAAATAATTTTATTGTTTTTCACTTGATATTTGTTGAGTGCATAAACATTAAGTTAAATCTTTCACAACTGATTGTCAAATTAGGTATGCCATAACCTACTGAAGTCACTAGAATAAAATTTTGAATACATACATTTTAAAGATACTGTACAGTGTATCCGGAAAGTATTCACAGCGCATCACTTGTTCCACATTTTGTTATGTTACAGCCTTATTCCAAAATGGATTAAATTCATTTTTTTCCTCAGAATTCTACACACAACACCCCATAATGACAACATCTAAACTGCGCTATCTGGGGAGAAGGGCCTTAGTCAGGGAGGTGACCAAGAACCCATTGGTCACTCTGTCAGAGCTCCAGAGGTCCTCTGTGGAAAGAGAACCTTCCAGAAGGACAACCATCTCTGCAGCAATCCACCAATCAGGCCTGTATGGTAGAGTGGCCAGACGGAAGCCACTCCTTAGTAAAAGGCACATGCAGCCTGCCTAGAGTTTGCCAAAAAGCACCTGAAGGACTCTCAGACCATGAGAAAGAAAATTCAAACTTTGTCTCATCAGACCAGAGAACTTTTTGGTGTGAATGCCAGGCGTCACGTTTGGAGGAAACCAGGCACCGCTCATCACCAGGCCAATACCATCCCTACAGTGAAGCATGGTGGTGGCAGCATCATGCTGTGGGGATGTTTTTCAGCAGCAGGGACTGGGAGACTACTCAGGATAAAGGGAAAGATGACTGCAGCAATGTACAGAGACATCCTGGATGAAAACCTGCTCCAGAGCGCTCTTGACCTCAGACTGGGGCGACGGTTCATCTTTCAACAGGACAACGACCCTAAGCACACAGCCAGGATATCAAAGGAGTGGCTTCAGGACAACTCTGTGAATGTCCTTGAGTGGCCCAGCCAGAGCCCAGACTTGAATCCGATTGAACATCTCTGGAGAGATCTTAATATGGCTGTGCACCAACGCTTCCCATCCAACCTGATGGAGCTTGAGAGGTGCTGCAAAGAGGAATGGGCGAAACTGGCCAAGGATAGGTGTGCCAAGCTTGTGGCATCATATTCACAAAGACTTGAGGCTGTAATTGCTGCCAAAGGTGCATCGACAAAGTATTGAGCAAAGGCTGTGAATACTTTATGTACATGTGATTTCTCAGTTTTTTATTTTTAATAAATTTGCAAAAACCTCAAGTAAACTTTTTTCATGTTGTCATTATGGGGTGTTGTGTGTAGAATTCTGAGGAAAAAAATGAATTTAATCCATTTTGGAATAAGGCTGTAACATAACAAAATGATGAAAAAGTGATGTGCTGTGAATACTTTCTGGATGCACTGTACATCACTTTTTAAGATGTGTACTTAATTCCTATTCCTCTTGTCTTTTTTTCTCTACATACATTATAGTTGACAGACCAAACTTCTTTATAGACATACCCATCATTCAATTATTTGCTTATTCAGTTTCAGGGTTATGGAGACCAAGTACAGTGGAACCTCGGTTCACGACCATAATTCGTTCCAAAACTCTAGTCGTAAACCGATTTGGTCGTGAACCGAAGCAATTTCTCCCATAGGATTGTATGTAAATACAATTAGTCCGTTACAGACCATACGAACTGTATGTAAATATATTTTTTTAAAAGATTTTTAAGCACAAATATAGTTAATTACACCATAGAAAGCACATCATAATAGTAAACTAAATGTAAAAACATTGAATAACACTGAGAAAACCTTGAGCAACAGAGAAAACTAACATTGCAAGAGTTTGCGCTATAGCCTTACGACCAGATCGCTGTAAACACTTTTTTTAAATGAGTTTTAAGCACAGGGGAAAAAAACGGAACATTTGAACAAATCCGAACTTTATTTAAAAACCAACTACAAGCAACCAAGAAAGTAACATTGCAGGAGTTTGCGCTATAGCCTTACGACCCTATCGCTGTAAACACTTTTTTTTAAATGAGTTTTAAGCACAGGGAAAAAAAGGAACATTTGAAAAAAGAGAAAAGTAACATTGCAACAATTCACGCTACGAACCGAAAAATGAACATTTGAAAAATCCGTAATACAAAAACTAACCATAAACCACCTAGAAAACTAACCTTGCATGAGTCGAGTTCTGGCATGAAGTGAGGAGGAACTGGGTGGAGAACAATCCCGTCTCATCGCAGTTGAAGACTTGTTGCGGGATGTAGCCTTCGTCCTCCACTAATTTTGTGAAATTTTTCACAAATTCTTTCACAGCTTCAGCGTCGGAACTATCAGCCTCTCCATGCCTTACAACACTATGAATGCCACTTCTGTTGCGAAACTTTTCAAACCATCCTCTACTGGCTTTAAATTCCTCACTTTCGCCACTCGTAGAAGGATAGTTTTGCAGCAAATCGCCATGAATCTTCCTGGCTTTCTCGCATAACATTGCCTCGCTTACGCTATCCCCTGCAAGTTGCTTCTCAGTTTTTCCACCTCTTCCAGCACTTGAGGCCTCTGTCTGGTTAATGCTGTAACACCTTTTGCAACATCAGCTTCTTTAATAGATTCTTTCTGCTTTAGGATAATCAAAATCTTGTACTCGGCAGCAAGATCAGTAGCACGAACGCCACGCTCATACTTTTCAATAATTTCTTTCTTTACTTCAATTTCAGTATTCTGCAAAACTTTCTTCTCACCACTCTTCACTTGCTTAGAAGCCATGGTTAACTGCAAAAGCACACGAAATACTATAGAGCACAAAGAGTTCACAGGTAAAGCACGCACGTCTGACTGAGAACAATGAACAGGGAGAGGCTGAACACGTGCTTAAATACAGTAATCGGCGTGTAGGAACCAGAAGGGAAATGAAATAGAGCACAAAGAGTTCACAGCGAAAGCACGCACGCACATGCAAGCACACACATCTGACCGAGAACAATGCAACACATGCGGAAATCATCGGCGCACACAAACCGAATGGGAAACTGGCTTGTTCATATACTGAGTGTGTGGTTGTGAACCAAGGCAAAAGTTTGCCGAACTTTTTGGTCGTAAACCGATTTGTATGTGTATCGAGACGTTCATGAACTGAGGTTCCACTGTACAAGGCAGGAAGTAACCCTGAATAGGACACATCTACACATCTAAACTCACTCATGTTAGGCTAATTTAGAATTGATGATTAACAAGATACGTACAGTAGTTGATTGGCATGTTTGACAAAACTGAAATAAAAAAGATAATGAATCCACTAGTACTATGAGGCTACAGCACTAAATGGTGTGACTACAATGACACACAGCTCTATATTCATTCATCCATTTTCTGGACCCTCTTTAGGAGGCACATTATTGCTTCCAAAGAAGGAGGCACCCTATTATTTCCAAAGTGGAATATTCCAAGTTACTTGCTTGTCACCTCACATCAACTTAGAAATATCCTATCTTCTGTTCCCTAATATATTACTTACTTTGGCTGATCTATAGCTTCTCCTCCATTACTCTGTAAACAATAGATCACTTATTCTTAGTTTTATTTGAACCTTTCATTGTTAAGTTAAGAATGCAGTGAATTCAGGGAGGCAAGGATAAAGGTCCTGTTATTCAAAACATATAAAGCAGTTAATGCAATAAGAGCACTTGTCCATAACTTAAGAGAGTTCATCTGATCTGTCTGGTTCAGTATACATTGCAAATAATGAACTGCATTAATGAAAAATGGGGGAAAACTGAATGTGATCATGAATCAACTGCATGTGTACATCACTTTTAGTTTGCACACAGATTATATACCACTCCACACAAAAGAGAGGGTGGTTACTTCATTATATAATCTTTTTGTGCACCATATTTCTTTTCTGTATTTGGTTGTTTTACTCCTTTAATAAACAACTGATCACAAAAAACTCTAAATAAACATTACACAAATAAAAGAACTGAGTGTACATGCAAAGTCTATCAATTACAGCAAGTGAGAAGACACACGACGACTCTGCAAGGACTCTCAATAAATGGTTTTTCATTTTTATTAAGCTGTTGTTGCAGAAGATCATTTTTTACTCAGATATAACAGAGAGATGTAACTGGCAATGGGCTGTGACAATCCTGGATTTTGTTAGCTTACATTGCTTCTTATAGCCTCCACACAACATCTAGTGTCCTGAAATCAGAGAGCTACAGTACACCCAAGAGAGATCCACAAACATGTCATTGGTTAAACAGCAGCATCCATAACATCCTTCACAGATTGATTCACTGCTCACTCATTGTGGTATACTTCAACTTCAGTTCTTTTACTCTGTATACAAATTAAGAATGGTAACAGAGGGCGTATACAACACCATAACCTCAAATTAAAACTCTATAGCCATTCTGAACCTGACTATACAATCTCTGTAAAAGTATTTAGACCCTTTAAACATTTTCAGATATTACTCAATTATGTACTGTCAGCAAAATTGCAGACAAGGCAAAAAAAAGGTATAAAGTGAAATGAAACCGAAGCCCAATATGAGAGACAATAATTGTAGTTGAGAGAATAAGAGGGCCAAAGCTGAAAGTACAAGTGAGAAAAGAGACACTGATAAACTCTGAATACTTCAGAGATTGCTATCCAAAGATCGGATAAGGGTTTGCACTCAGAGCTGTCCTTTAATCCTGCTGTGTCAATTACACATTGGTCCTGATCTCAGAGGCCATGCCCCTAGCAATGCTGAAGAGGGCCTAACAATGGAAATGAACACTGGCGGCCTTTGAGGACCCAAAATCATACCAAATCATGACAAAATGCATCTTTATTTTGATTGCAAACTTGAAATAGTTATCTGTCAGCAGCTACCTTAAAGAAAGTCAATATATTTTTAAATGGGTTGCATATTTCTACAAGGCACTACACATACTCTGATTCCGGAAAACAAAAACTCAAGGGTCTGTAGTACAAATGTGCTTCTCATAACTGTAAATTTCCTTCCCTCAGTGCTGACCGGTTACTCTTTTTTTCGCCTAATTACAGACTCACCAGACTCTTCTGAGTCTTTGCCTTTTTGTACGCATCTCCAGTAACAAGCTATCTTTGTGAATATGAATGATCAGTTTATGCCAACATCTTCAGAAAGATTCCACCTTCTGACTCAAAAGGATTACTTCTATTGAAATCAAAATAAACCAGAGTTTTGTTTTCTTCTCCTCCACTGACAAAAAGCCATTAGTTTAGTTTAGCTTACCTCATTTTAACTAACACCAGGAGCTCTTATGAAACTGACAAAGCGCAACACCTTAATTAAGAAATTAATATTATTGTCTATACTATAAGTGTTCAAGAACAACAGGCAACATTGTTAAAGATGAGCAAAAAATCCAAATAAATAAAATATGACAGTTAATGAGCTATATTTTATGAACAAGAGAAAAAAGAGGGAACCCAGAATTTTACTCTAATTTTTTATTTCTGCTATTAATTTATTAAGCCCAATGTTTATAGCTATGAAATATGTAATCAATTTTTGTAATAATGTGAATGCACAGCATTTTACCTTACTGGTATTATAAAATGGTGGTGTCATGGTTAGAACTACTATCTGACAATTCCAGAATCCTGGGTTAAAATCCTGGCAAAGGACTACAAATTCTGCTTTTGTTTTGAGTTTTTCTATTGATACTCCAGCTTCCACCTACATCCCAAAATTGGCAGGTTTGGCTGACTGGTGACTCTCAATAAACTCTCAATAAGACTCTCAATCCACAATTGGTTCCTGCCTTGTAACTAATGCTGCCTAACCACTGGGAGCCAGTATTAGGATAAGATGTTTTGATAAAAGTCATCAATTACATATTTGTATTTGTGCATAATATTCTTAAATCAGAACCTAATGGAGGTGTACTATATAAAGAAATTCTAAATGTAGCTGCATTAAAATGAAGCTAATTTGGTCTGAAACAAATAGACATACAATAACTTTAAAGGGCTATGAGTTCATCTGTAACCGTACTGTGGAGTCAGAGTAACTTCACACAACACCCTCATAATCGAGCAACCAAACAACAAATTGACTGATTAAAATCAATATTTGTAGATGTAAACCATTTTTCAGAATAAGTGCAAAAGCAAGCAAGCAAATATTTCAATAACAGTGATGCCAGTAAGCATTTTTTCTGCTTCAGAGCACTTCAACCTATCGATTTACTTTTCCCATACATTTTTTTTAATCCAGCCAGCCGAGAGACGCTGTATTAAATTGATTTTTTGCAAGCAAAGCCAACCAGATAAACACTTAGTAAATCAGGCCTTCCATGTAGCAAATTTAGGTTTGGCTTAATGTTAACAATGTTTTTGGCTTTCTTTTAATTCAATATAAAGGGCCTATTACCTCATACTGATTTTGAGAGACAATTCTATCTAGATGTTTCAGGAGTGTCAGTGTGGAGTTTGAATGTTCTCCCAGTTTGTGTGTCACTTTTTCTCAGAGTACTCCCACATACTAAAGATGAACAGGTTAGGGTAACTGGCAAATCTAAATTAGCTCAGTTTAAATGACTCAGTATATGTGTGTGAGAGTGTCCTACAATAGACTGGAACCCCATGTAGTGATACTCCCTGCCTTATGATTGAAGCTACTAGAGTAGGCTCCATACCCCATGTTCAAAAGACCTCGACTAAGAATGTTTGGAAATGAATAGATACAATACCTGACACTGCTTCTGGCTTTTGCATCAGTTATCGTTCCATTAAAATTTTCATGTCTTTTAACTAGCTGACAGTTTTCATTTGACTGGTGAATATTGATACAGCAAGTAAAGAGTGGTGGCTTAGTGGCTAAGGATCTTGGCTGGTATCTGGAAGTTTGCCAGTATAAATCTGGTTACTGCCAAAAGGGATCCTACTCCACTAGGCCTTTAACCTGAAAATTGCTCAAGGGGCACTGTACAATGGCTACCCTGTGCTCTGATCCCCCAAGGATCATGTGAAAAGATCATTTCCCTCTGAAATTAACAAAGTACTGTACAGTGGAACCTCGGTTTGCGAGCATAATTCGTTATGGAAACGTGCTCATAGTCCAAAGCACTCGTATATCAAAGTGAATTTCCCCAGAAGAAATAATGGAAACTCAGATGATTTGTTCCACAACCCAAAACTATTCATATAAAAATGATTAATACAAAATATAAAGTAAAAATACATAAAACAAATTAACCTGCACTTTACCTTTGAAAAGAATCATGGCTGGTGTGAGTGAGTTTCTAAACTCTTGTGGGATTGCACCCAATGGGACGACACATGGAAGAGCGTCCCAAAGCAATCACAATCTCCCCGCGCTGTAGCAGTTCGCCGTAAAAGCGAATCCGAAAAGATCGCGGACATGCTATAAGCGCCTGCCATCGATGGGTGATACAGGGAACAAGGAACATTATAAATGTGCAGGGCCCTGCCTGACTGCTGTGTCTGTGTATAAATAACCGTGCTGTTGCTGTTTCAAGCTGAATAAAGCTGGTGTTGCTAAAGTACTGAGACTCAGCTTCGTGTTTTAGGGTGCAAGACGGGGACTCGCACGTCACAGCACGCACACGTGCGCGCACACACACACACACACGCACACACACACACGAGCGCATGCATGCACACACACACACACACTCACACGAGCATGCGCGTGCACACATACATACATACACACGCGAGCAAGAGAGCACACACACAGTCACAATGCTAATGCTGTAGTAAACAGTATACCTCGTACAGATGTTGAATATATGAGTGAGGCACACCGACTCAGACAGAGAATAGGAGACGATTGCCCACAATCCCGCAGCTCAGTTGTGATCACATGACGCTCAGCAGACAAAACGTATACATACTACTCGTACTGCAAGATCTTGCTCGTTTATCAAGTCAAAATTTATTAAAAATTTTTGCTCGTCTTGCAAAACACTCGTAAACCAAGTTACTCGCAAACCTAGGTTCCACTGTATATCAAATCAGAAAAATAACAAATCGTAACAATTAACTACTCCCCTACAAGCTCCACTTGTAAAACATTGTTTGTTAACTTGCTTGTTAAACATTTAAGGTGACCCGAATCTTAACAACATTTATTGATATCACACATTCTAAAAGCATCACTAAAAAATGAATTAAATATCAGTTAAAATATCCATCCATCCATCCATTTTCCAACCCGCTGAATCCGAACACAGGGTCACGGGGGTCTGCTGGAGCCAAACCCAGCCAACACAGGGCACAAGGCAGGGAACCAATCCCGGGCAGGGTGCCAACCCACCGCAGGACACACACAAACACACCCACACACCAAGCACACACTAGGGCCAATTTAGAATCGCCAATCCACCTAACCTGCATGTCTTTGGACTGTGGGAGGAAACCGGAGCGCCCGGAGGAAACCCACGCAGACACGGGGAGAACATGCAAACTCCACGCAGGGAGGACCCGGGAAGTGAACCCGGGTCCCCAGATCTCCCAACTGCGAGGCAGCAGCGCTACCCACTGCGCCACCGTGCCGCCCTCAGTTAAAATATCAATTTTTAATATTATAATCATAATAAATGTTTTATCCAGAAGAGACTCTGACACAGGTAAGCAGCTACCCATGCAGCCGAGAGGTTGAACTGCCTGTTAATAATCCCCAGAGTCATAGGTACACGTCCCAGCCATGTTGTCTCAGGGAGTGCATCTTCTTGGAGGAAGATGTGACACACTTAGAGATCCCTCAGCAAAGTCAGCATATCTCTGCTGAATGCTCAATCGTCACTTAATGGTGGCTTTTTGTGTCATCATTATGTCTTTTCCAAGTCTAACATATAATGTAAAATTCTGAAAAACTATTGAACATTTAAGCACAAGGTTAAGATACTGTATATGCCTGTGGTTCATTTTCGACTCAATTATCTGTGTTTTGTGATTTAAAGTACTGTAACTTTTCTTCACGGTCATTAATAAGCTTGAAATGCTTTTTAGTAAAATAAGTATATTCCACTATTTCCATTAATAGACATTTTCAGTACAGGTTCCCAACTTATATACAAAATTGGGTTATGAACAGGAATGAAACTCATTTGTAACCTGGGGGCAGATAATTTTTGTGTTGTCTGAAAAACAAAGGTGTGGCCAAAGCATTCCAATTTTACACAGAACCTGCAAACTCTTTATGAAGGGAATTGGCACATCTTCTTTGTAAAGTACTTATCAGTGAACTTGACAGGCAAATAGTGTTTTTATACTTCATGGGAATTTGCTTGACAAGTTACTAATATTTACTTACCTATCCTATAACATACATAAAAGCACAATAAATGAATATACAATAAACAAAACAAAGTATCAAAAATATACATCAGTAGAGAAAAGAAACAGGACAGCAGGTCAAAGTTGTCAGAGTAAGATAAGGGAAAACTCCATCCATCCATCCATTTTCCAACCTGCTGAATCCGAACACAGGGTCACGGGGCTCTGCTAAGGGAAAACTCACCAGTCATTAAAAAGATGAATGTCAGTGAAAGGCATACACTGAATAACAAAGATTAGAAGTCTCAAGGAAGGACATTTAGTTTACTGATTTCAATGTGCCAACTGAATGAGCATTTGCAGTGAGTGCTGAGGTGTTACAAGATTCTGCTTTCACTTCTCACTATTCTGACATTTCTATAACCATTCATGGAAGAGCTGGTGTAATTATTACATTAAACTTATAGCATTATAGCTCCACAAGGCATGTAAAGTGAGGCTGACAAACAGATAACATGGCGCCTGATGCATTATGGGCTTCCGGCACTGGTGCCATTGCAAACTGTCAGCAAGATGGATGCAACACAAGAAAACTAATGCATTTCTAATGGAACACATATATTTACTTCACTTGGAAACCAATGGACCTTCTCCCACAATGTTATTGTTGTGGAAGAGAGTGAAAAGTGAGAAATGTCATAAAGGTGCTGTAGGTTTACATTCTGGACACTGTTTACTTGGGCACACTACATTTGAACCCACTGTTGCATTAAAAAATGGCTAGCTCCAGATCTTTCACTGAAAATGACTGGTTATCTCAATGTTTATATCAGGTTTAATTATTTAATCAGAGCATGCAAGATCCCAACTTAGGTTCAAGAGCTTAGTGTTACTGGTACGGGATCCAAATGTAATATCTTTTTGGAAGGTTTGTTGGTAATGTAATTAACAACTGTAAATGACAGAGGCAGTATCTATCTAGAATCTAGAATCAATGCAGAGGAGGCCAATGTTATAATACTTAAAAAAAAATAAAGGATACAAAGAAGTAAATAAACAGGAAGAATAAAATTGCACAAATTAAACCAATAAATATAAAATCCTGGTTGCCCAACAGGGCTTGTCTGTTATAGAACTTGAAGCCCTGTCTGTCAGGTTGCAAGCCCTAGGCATTTGCCAACGCATTACCATTACCAGCATCAATCCCTTCTCTCATCTTTCATATCTCTTCAGGAAAGTTTCTTTCTCCCACTAGTCAAAGTCTTGCCTCTGTTTGCTTCCTTTTCCCAGTTTACTAAGGCTCTGTTTGAAAGAGGCTTTTGAAGTTCAGCCAGGCACTACTTTCAGGTGTTGTGAACTAGAGAGTTCTTGAGCATGAAAGTCTCAAAAAATACTCTAAATCCCCAGTAGATGAGGAAAAACCATCCAACATCGGCTCAAAATTAAAACAGCAATGTGGAATCTTTATAAATAAAAAGATTTATTATCAAGAAAAATAGGCAATCCCAAAGCAAACAATGTCCCAATACAAGAATCCAAATAAGAGAAAAAAAACAGTGCAAAAGGTTAAAATGCAGAAAATTACAAAAACAGAAAATCAGAAATCCAACAAACTCACCCACACCAGTGCATTCAATGAACTGCAAGGGACTGTGGGTTTTCCTCAGCCATTTTAGAGCTGAGGGCAGTTCCCTGAGGTCATGGGCTGGTGGAACCACCCACAAAATACAAGGAACATACCAGAATACACATTGACACAAGAAAACTAAGCAATCTACTCAGATAACATAAACATTTGAGCAAAAACAGACATAAATGAGATATATGATCCCAAGCCAGGAGGGGAACTCTAGCTGAAACACAACAGCAAGTTCACCCCATAACCATTTTCAGGTGTGACGATTGCTCCTTTGGGTTGTCCTCTTGGAACCTGCCCTCCTGCTCATGGTGACCTGGTATTCCAGTGTCCCTAGCATATACTCAAAGAGGTAGACAATATACAATCAGCTTATTGTTCATACTGTGCCTGACCTCCCCACTACAAACCTATATGACTAAGGAGAAATGTTTTAAATAAATCAGAAGTCCTTCAGGATCCTCTCCCTGTCTCAGGAGTCTGGGGCACATCTCACAAAGAAATCAGCTCCTACCTCCTAGTAATATACCAATTAAGTTCACAGCATGGCTAGATCGTATGGCACTGTCATTGACTACCCTATGTTGTCTGCAATATTAGTCTATACCTTGCACATTCTACACTGTATTATGGCGTTTTTAATTAATAGCATTTTTTAGTTGTATGCGCCAACCATTGTTAATTTTATGTACTGCCTTATACAAACTAAGACATCTCCAGCCCAGAACAATCCAATTACATCAATGAAAAAATAATGTGTAATGTAAGGTATAGCATTTCAAATGAATAATAAACCACAGGGAAATAAATGATGAGAATTGCCCAAACCGGAAAGTGGGAGTGTTTGTGCCAAAGAATAGATTAAGTTCTAAGCAGTAGCATTGTTAATGTAAGTTGGTGAATAAAATAACACAATGCAAGAGAAAAGGTGGGTGTTCAATCACAGTTCAACCATTTATACCACAAAGCCTCATTGGCAGACTGAGAGAAAGAGAGTGAGTTCCAGAAAGTAAAGCCACAAAGGCAAGTGAGTGGTGATTGTTGTATAATGAGTCTATTGGACGGTGAGAAGACAGAATTAGAAGGTCTTGGGTGTCTGACACATTAACATGGGAAAAAGCAATGATGAGAGGTGCCTGAAGTGTTGGAATTTAGACATCTGTAAGTCACTAGCAGAGGGATAGTTTAGAAGTGTTGTGTTCACTGCATTTGGTTCAAGTCTACTAAAAAGGCGAATGACAGCTAATGAATGTTATTAAATAATACAGTATTTCCCCGAGTTTATAATTTAATTGTACATTAAAAAACAATAAAAAGTTCAGCAAACATTTCAGTAGAACAATCTCAGTATCATGTATTTGCATACTGCATTATTGGATGAAGTGGTGAAATATCAAGCAGGACTGCTGCCTTACACTGCTGAGGAACTAGATTTCACTTACTATCTTGTGTGCCTTCTTTGATCATTCCAGACAAAGACATGCAGTTAGGGTGCCCAACATTAAGCACACATTGCCTGTGTGTGTGAGAGAGAAACCTGCAAATAACTGACACCCCATCCAGTGCTGATTTCTGGTCTTTGACCAAAAATTGATGGTTGGAAGCAACCAACACTACATTTTAAGAACTTTCTAGACTTCTAAATTTAACTAACAAAATCAGTCTAACCTATAACAAAACCTTATTTATTTTTGTACTATTATTCTCTAATTTATTCCTAACAGGAAGCAATAGAACACAAAAACGAAATCTAAGAATGAACCTTTGCCACATTGTGATTAGTTGCTGCTGTATCTTATGTAACATTTTGCTGGGACTCAAGTTGTGGTGGCTTACAATCCCAACACACACAGTTTTTGATTCTGACATAGAATATTGTGAATTGTAAAAAATGTATAAAGTAATCAATGTGAAAAAAAGACATTAAACCCAGAACAATTAAGAGTGTTAGGAGAGGTACTGCATCTGATGTTTTTCTTGGCTGTCCGGTGTCAGCACACATTTTCTCATTAATTTCACTACTTCAGAATCTAATCATTTTATATTACTTACATTTTGAAATATTGAAAAAAATAAATTATCAGGGTTTGACTTCCACTGTACTGCAGAAATTGACTGGCAATGATAAATCTGTTGGAGATGTGCTTCACCTCTAAATGATTGAAGAGCACTGCTAACTGCTTCTGAACTGCTTTGGCCATCTGATATCTTTTCTCGTACTCGCATACTTCTTAACATTAAATTTCTGTGTCAGTAGTACTTGTCCATTTAATTCACATGTATCCCTGTTTTTACTTCTGAGTAACTTTGAAGGCTACCAGTTGCAGAAATGATTAAGTACCTATCATTTTGAGTTTGAACTGTATGATTCCTTGTGTTTGTATTCTCGGATGGATACAAGCACCAGTTCAATTTCTAAATTTAAATACAAAGAAGTAGAATGTACCAACTTTATTACTATGTGTGACTTGTAAGGTTGACTGCACACAGAATTCAACAATTGCTGAGTAATTTTAAATATCATATGTACATATTCATGTATTAATATACATTCTGTCCAATGTATGATTCCTCTGGTACTAAGGTATAAATTACGCCATTACAAAAATTAATTAGTAACATAAAATGAGAACTATCTCAAAGATGCTAACACATAAAATCTTTTTCAATACTGTAAGTCACATATATATGCATAAACACATATGAAAGTGGTTATAGTAGTTGTAGAAGTAATACAGTAGTAGTATCATCATGTGTACAGAGAGTAGTGAAATTTCATCATATCAAAAATAACATTTCAATTTGAATTTTTCTCATTGTTACAGAAATTTGAAATTCTCCTAGCAGCACAACTTCATTACCACCTTGCTAAAACAGAAATGAACTGCTTGCCTGGCCAGCCTTGTTTTTCGGATGGTCACAGGTCAATTCTCTCCACTGAGCTCATTAATGTTTTTGTTTGATGCCCACGGTAAAGACAGTTCATGGGTGACCAGTATGGTGCAGATCAGCAACGTCTGTGTTGCTGTCTCTAAAATGATTTAGCCAACATCTGACAAGGCTAAGACCCATGCACATTTGTTCATATGCATACTTCAAAAAAAGTTCAATTACCACATTTTGGCAAAACAACATATTCTTGTTGACAATTTTCTTGCAATGAACACCTCATTGAAGCAGGTGTAAGATGATAGATGAGACTACTAACTACAGTACAATTTCTTTGTAATTTAAATATGCTCTAACCTTTTGGAATGACCCTCACATATAGTATAAGAGTATTGTTGGACACTGAAAGCTTCTTATCTGCCAAAAGGCAGTCAAGATCCTATATTGGTGCTAAGCGCTTAATAAAAATTAAAGTTAATTGAGACAATGATTTGTGCCAGACATGTTCAACATACAGTCTGTGACAGACCCATAAACTTTTTAGTAGCAGGGAGAATCTGTCAGTTGACAGCGGGAACTGCTCCTATGGCGTTTTGTTCTTGTAGGTCTTACCCAATCAACCCAATCAAATGTTAGATACAGTAGGAACTGGCTGTAAAAATCATGCCAAAACCTGTTTTGCAGAAGTTTAGTCAAAAAAAGCAACAACTCCATATAAAAATGGGAATAGCTACAGGAGAAAAAGAAGACAAAGATACAGTAGGAATGGAATTTGTTATTGCTGGTTATCACTGATTACAAATGTTTTCAATTTATTTAAAATGGGCAGGTTCAGAGTGCTGTACACAACTGTAAAATTCCTGCAGTCTTTCAGGCTCCAAAGTACACTATAGATATACAACAGCAATACCAATAACAATATGTACAGTATATTCATATACAAACAGCAAGTACTTGGATGGAAGGCCAACCAGGAAAAGCTTGAGTTTCTGCTGGATGAGGTGTTGGTGAGGCCAGTATGGGGTGTTTACCCTGTGGTCTGAATATTGACCCCAATGCCCCAGTGCAGTGATGGGGACACTGTGCTGTAAAAATGGTGCCATCTTTTGGATGAGACATAAAACCGAGGTCCTGACTCTCTGTGGTCATAAAAGATTCCTAGGCATCCTTCATAAAGAAAAGGGTGTATCTCAATGTCCTGGGAAAATTGCCCGCCACGGTCTAGTCATTCTGGCCCCCTAACCTTCCCTTGTCTCTAATAGGCTAACTATCTCTCATAAATCCCCACTAGCCCCACTAGCCCAACTACCCAACTAACAGCTAATGTGTGGTGAGCATACTGATGCAAAATTGCTGCGGTCGCATTGTCCAGGTTCATGTTGCACATTAGTTGCACATTAGTTGTGGTTGAAGTGGCGCCCAACTCAGAGTGCTTTGAGTAGTGACAAAAGCATAATATAAATGTAAAGAATTATTTATTTACTATTATTATTATTATCCTCACACTCTAATCTGAAAATAGCAAACATAAGTAGGAGCAGGGCATAATTCCACTTTAGCCTCTATCTCTTACTTTTATTATACTTTGTGAAAATACTAGTACACATATCTCTAAATAGCTTGTTAAAACATAAAAAGAGTATATTTTGATTAACAGTAGCCTACTTATTTTTCAATCAATTATATTCAAACACAGGTCAGGAAACTGGAGCCAATCTTGGAAAAACATCAGGCAAAAGGCGGGAATCAACCAAAAACCGGCCGCTTATTTTTGAATATACTCAATGATACCAGGCCAATATGGAATGCCAATGACCCTAGTACACACCTCGAGGGAATGTGGTACTGAAGGACAAGGACAAGGAGAACATGAAAACTGACAGTGACCTAAGCTAGGCCTTTAGCCTACATGTCTGACACTTTGAGTCAGGGGCACTCTTCTGTAACATTCTATTAGAAACTGCCAGAGACATTTTTATTTCTGCTTGTGTGCAGAAACAATTAATAAAAAGGTCCAGCCACTAAACCAAGCAACCCCTACTGGACTTTGTGACGGCTCCTGTAAAGCAAGCCTGCTCTAAGAGACAGATTATTAAGTAAGATCTTGTTATCCTATAATGTACTGTATCCACAGAGTTTTTTTTTTTTGAGGAGTTCACCTCAAGGGAATATGACTTAGTAGTTAAGAGGTAGTTTCGTACATGAATTGCCAACACACTACCATTGTTTCACTTTAGCCACGCTGCACAATTAAAGCTCACGACAGAGTCCTGTCTGTTTTAGTAACCGAGGACAGGATTACTCATCCATACAACAAAGTATGGCCAAATTACACCTTTTATTCACTGTTTTCTACACAGATACGTAGAGATGGGAAGTGTGCATGTTAAAAACAAGTAATACAGGAAAGCTTATCAATGCAACCAAATGGCATTTAATGATCCATCCTCCCAAAATACATTTTATCCAATTGGATATGCTGTGGAAATGTACAAATTACAAACTATCTTCAGCTAGTCAGAAAGAAATGAGTCACTAGAGGAACGGCAGTGAAAAAGGGAAAGCTGGGGTACATTCATTCCTTGCCACGCCATCCCTGCTATGAACAACTCTTCAATTCACTTGTACAGTAGGACTATGTGTACTTAATGGGGCTTCAAAGTAATAATTAAAACAGACGGAAATAATTTCTGTCAGAGCTGGCAATTACTAAACATTAAGATAACCAAAGCAACGATTCATAAGCTATATTTTCAGACATTATAATACATTATTGAGATTAATTATTTTGAAAGCACAGCATGTACATTTTATTTTTTCCCTTACTCTTTTATCCTTCAGTGGTGTTTTCTCCATTATAGACTGGGCCCATATATCAGCATCTTAATCAAAGCACTCTGTGCTTCTTGACTAGATAAATCAAGTCACAGCTTTTTGATTACATGTCTCACAGGTTTTATTTTGGCTTCTTTGTGGCTCCAGGTCTTCAGTCCTCCTCCATGACCAGTACATTTTAGACAAATACACACACAACTCGTCTGTTTTTTAGTCATTTCATCAGATGGTTTCCAGGTCTTAGCTAATTTTTATAACAGTGGCTCTTTCATCTAATGGTTCTGCACAGCAAAGAAAAGCATAATTTCTTTTCTCTCCTTTAATCTAAACTGGCAAAGACCTTTTCTGGACTTGTAAGCAATGATTCAGTCTTGTCCCTGTAGGGTTTACCTTACCAAAGGAAATTCAGCATAAACATTCTGTAATTAGAAGGACTGAGACAAGTACTCAATTACTGGGCAAATCGGAAGCTCAATAAACCTCACTATTGAGGAGCTCCTTTGTAATAATTTCTGTTACCAAAGAATAATAGCTTCTACAAGATGGTGAACACTGTCATTATTTCTAACCTTGCAGCTAGCTAGTGTTAAAAGAACAGAAGTTACAAACTTTCATCACAGTTTTTCTTATATGCCCGAAGACACGGAAAGCCTTTCTTATACCAACTCCTGAGAAAATATCAGGTTCTTTGGGCGTAATTACTCTGCCAGCTGGGATAATAAAGGGTTACAATGTGATATACTCATCAATAAGAAGAAACTAAAACTAGCCAGTGCCTGATTTTATGGGCTGCATGCAAGAATCTGCTTCAATCATGTGCCAGCTTTATTTATCTGGGTGGCTATTTGCCTTGAGCTGAGAGCAAGCGTAAACTTGTCTGTTTCAATTTTCTTAATGCTCTACAGATAAAAGCTACTTCTGTTTCTAACTGAGAATGGAATCAATTACAGTGGTTTCAAGCAGCAAGTGACATGTATCCAAGACATGTCATTTTAGATGGCCTTCCGTATCTGCACACAGGAAGAGATGATATTTTTGTTGCATGAAGTTATTTTGATTTGTAAATAACTGTCACAAGATCTTTAGCAGGCATTTTCTTTAGTTGGTATGTGAATACCAGCCATTTATTAGATAGATAGATAGATAGATAGATAGATAGATAGATAGATAGATAGATAGATAGATAGATAGATAGATAGATAGATAGATAGATAGATAGATAGATAGATAGATAGATAGATAGATAGATAGATAGATAGATAGATAGATAGATAGATAGATAGATAGATAGATAGATAGATAGATCAAACAAACTTTATCTATCTATATGCCAGGTGCATGCACATCACAGATCTTCAGGACAAGTCATCTATCTGAAGCTAAGCAACTACTTGGATGAAAGCTCAAACAGGAAAAGCTTGGGTGGCTGCTGTAAGAGGTGTTGGTGAGGGCAGCGGGGGCGCTACCCCATGGTCTGAATGTGGATCCCAGTGCCATGATGGGGACACTATGCTATAAAAATAGATGAGACATAAAACCGAGGTCCTGACTCTCTATGGTCATAAAACATGCCTAGGCATCCTTCATAAAGGGTAGGGTGGATCCCAATGTTCTGGCAAAATTGCCCATCACGACCTGGTCATTCCAGTCTCTAATCATCCCCTGCCTCTAACTGGCTCTCTCTCACCCCTTCACCACCAAAGACCTAATGTCTGGTGAGTGTACTGGTGCAAAACGGCTGCAGTCGCAACATCCAGGTGAATGCTGCACATCAATGGTGGTTAAAGTGGCTCCTTACTCACTATGTAAAGTGCTTTGATTAGCAAGACAAGTGCAATATAAATGTAAAGAATTATTATTATTATTACTATTGTTATTATTATTATTATCGCTCACACAAAACACTAGTATTTTGCTTCTCATGGTATTCAACGGTTGCATCTGGCAAAGATAACATATTGTTTAAATGATCATTTCTTTGCCACTCCAGTTTAATTCTACTCAGGTCTTTGATCTATGTGGTTATCTCAAATATTATATTAGTGAAGCATACATCTCTGTGCCCCAATATAAAAAAATTGCTAGTCACAACAGTAAAATAAATGTATTTTAAATTAAATCCAAGAGTGATGTGTTTAATAAACAGGAGTTTAATTTAAGTGAGCTGGTACATCCTTACAGATTTGTTGCTAAGGAGCTAAGTTAATTGAAGCTTGTCAAAGAATGTTCTCTCTCACACCTCCTTCTGTCTCCTTCTTTTACTGAAATAAATTGCTATGCTATGTCTCTCTTGCAGCACACTATTAGTTTGTTTTAACCCTTGCATTTGTGAGCGGCGATGATTACTTTGTCACAGTAAAGGGCTGCCTTGTCCCATCTGGATCTACACACCCCTCTCCCCATTATTAAAGACACCCAGAAGCCTCCTCACACAACCATCTGCTCTCCCTTTAAATGAATCATAAACAGGATATAATAGAGGCAAAGAGTAGACTTTAATATTTAAAATCAGACACTACACACATCATATATGCTACTAACTTCCATTAGCAAATAGATTGCTGTATTAAAGTATTGACTACAACATTCACCCTTCCCACGTACAAATCAAAACCTTTAATGTGTAGATTGGAAAATGAAAAAGATTTCACTGAACAAATGTTTCATTCGGAGCCGATTTCTCACAGTGCTCTCAGATCCTCTGCAATGTCTTGTCACATTTTAAGTCTTTGCAATCATTTCTGTAGCTTGTTATGTGTCAATTAATCTGCAATCTGCTTTAAGGAATGACAGTGATTTTTTTTCCCCTGGCAATACCAAAGTCTGGTGATGAACAGGTGTTAGACCATCCAGACTCTACAGTTTGGCATACAGAACATAACTAGTCATCCAAAAACAAGCATTGAAATAAATAGTGACATAATTTTATGGAACTGGCTAATACTTACAGAATAAACAAACAGAGACACCATGTGAAACTGCTTCAAAAGTGTTATGCTAGTAAAGTTTCAGCAATTAAATCCTTCTCTTTCCAATGGCTCAATTGTCAGTACTATAGAAGGAGTAGATGATGGTGATTGGTGACCTTCACCCCTTCCCATTGCCTGGGGTGCCACTGAAACCTCAGGCAGCTGCAAACATATTTGTCACATATATGCTACAGTAGTTTCCCAAAAGCTTCTGACTAATAATTTAAGAAGGTCATCCCTATCAAGTGTAGAAATGTGTGGAAAGGAATACAATGGATAAAGGTGTGAAGAGGGAGACAGCTGATCTCAAATATGGAAAGCAACTGTTAAGCAATTCTTGTGACAACAGCAACTTTACCTACCAATATTAAGAGGGGCTAACATGCCCATTTTCAGCATATGCTGGGAGTCGTGTACTTCAGTGCAGTGAGTCCTGCACTCATACTCACCTGGTTTGTTCTTTGACAATCATATTTGTTGAACAATTAGCCTCCTTGTATACAGAAGTACATTGGCAAGTTAAGCTAGTGTAACTTTTCAGGGTAACAGAGAGAAGAGGAGAGTCTACAGTTAGACAGAGACTTCAGAAAGTAATGTTTGGCATCATCCATGCCTCCCAATTAAAGATGCTTGCAACTGCATACTTCCCTTAATACTCTGTTAGTCTTCTGTCTGTATGATTTTTAGCCTTCTCCTTATTTGTAAGACCTGTTTACCATCTATAATTCCAATTTCAGTCAATTTTGGCTTTCCAGCTAATTCATAGGGCCTGACCTTTTCATGTCACTTTGACCTTCTTTGCCATGATTCCAGATTTTTAGATTCCATGTTAGGAAATACAATTTATCAGGAGACACAGAGGACTTAACAAAAAGTGAGAAAATGTAGGCTTAACAAAAAAGTAAACTCACTTTGCAAATAGAAAAACATATTTTTAGATACAACAACAAACCTTTGATACCATAATTTAAAAAGTTTCAATGTGAGACTCTTTTAGTTCTACAAGCAATAGCATTGGTGGCATGTCTTCTTATGTTTTCCTTGCCATTTTTTAACTACAAAAAGCAAAAGACTCTACTATTATAAACTTTCTATGCAACATATTACAACATACAACTCCACAGATTATGTAATGTAGGAAATTACAAATAAACAGTACATACACAATATATTTGCAACAAGAAGATTGTTACAAAGATTCAATTTATCATGTTGTAAAAGTGAACCAGTAAGGTGACAACAGGATCGGCAGGCAAAATGCCAAGCATAGAAGGGGTGATATTGTAAGCCCAGTAGTGCCAGCACACAATCTCTGCTTTAGCAGAATGATTAACTGCGCCAGAAATTGCTCTCCAGGACAAAAGATTTATTTGCAATGGGCAGATTGTGTAGTATCAGCCTGAAACAGGAACCATCGCTCAATGGAAGTGCACTGAAAATACTAAAAGAGAAAATTCAGCATTACATGCAACTCATGTATGCTGGCATTTAGCAGTGAATTAAAGGGCATTCCACTGTCTTAGATGATGTATTGCAACTACTCTGTCATTCTAGTATTAGATAATAGATTTCCTTTTGTCTTAATTACCTCATTATAGAAGCAGACAATGAAAGTTTTCATTTTCAGCAGTAGCGACTTTAGGATTTTCTAATCTAATTGAGTCTGACATTGTGTATGATGGTCTGGGTTTCAAGTTTACTGGAACAATTTAATTGAATAATAAAGAGTTAGTAAACGCCATATTTCATATTATTGGGCACATGTTGTCAAGGCCACAAAAACACTTTTTGAGTCTTAAGCCCATTCCTGAACTTGAGGTTTGTTTGCATATATAGCAATGCACAGAGACTTCAACTTACATGTGTTTTTTTTTTTATTTTCCTTTCACAGTTTATACATATGCCTGTAGACTGATGAGATATGTTTGTGTCCTATACTGAGAACATTACAGTAACAGTTTTAATACAGTTATAATGGTCATGTGGGTGGCAGTGATTAGTCCTGCTACCCCATGGATCCAACATCCTAGGTATATGCTTCAGTCGGCCCACAGGTGAACTACTGAGCTGTACAGGGCGGTTTTCCACCCAGTGCTGCCAGAATAGACCCTCCACGACCCTTAAATGGACTAAACAATTTTGAGAATGATAGGAGTTAATGGTCATGCTGGAGTTAATATGAATTGTTTCCAACTGAATCAACAATCTGCAACTACAGTGTCCTCTTTGCACAGCAAATAGCAAATTCAGACAGTTCATCAATTTGCCAGGCTGAGGGTAACATAGTCAGGCACTTTATTTACACTGGGCCAATCTAGAAACTGAAATACTCTATTCACCTTTGTAATCAAGGGAGAAACGGTAATACCATAAGAAAACCAACTCTGGCAGGAAGATGCAAATACAATATAGAATATACAACAACTGAGCTGGGATCTGAACCTGCAAGGCTTTGGGAAGCTTATACTATAAACTGCATATGTATTTCTTTGTCATGTGAAGTCAAAGCCTATCCTGATAACTGTGATAATTTAACTGGAGAATTATATGATGTTCACACCTACTGGGCTTGCAGCGCTGAAGCGACTTAGGTGATTACAAACAGTTATATGTATATGGTTATATGTTGGAACCTCCAAATACTGGTAATTATCTTCATGTGCATCTTATAATATCACCTATTTTTTCAGTGGAGCACTCCTCCACTGGCATCAGTCTATGCTTCTATTGGACTTTTGCTGCACTGCTGTTATTGCTCATTTGTAAAACCCCACCCTACCCGCCTTACCTTCTCCACTATGCTGCATTGCTTAAGTAGGCTCTACTACTGTGAGATAAGTATTGGATTTCTACTATGCTGAAATACTCTCATGATAAACTCCTGCATATTAAACAGTTTGTTCAGAGCAAATGGTCAGACTGGAATGTCCTAAAAGACACTGATATGGGCACCCAAAATATTTATATTGCAGGTTAGGTAACTGCCACCACTGGGCTGTGAATGTAAAGTTAACCGGCAGCATTCATTCAGGAATATGTCGTTCTACTCATAGCTTAGGAATAAGAGTGTAAGTGTGCCAAATTTGCAATATACTAAAATAAACTCTGGTTATGGATATGTGCACAACGAACCTTCTTTAGCTAATATTGCATTGTTTAACACAACATCTCTTAATGGCACTGCATTGAAGCTACCAGAATTCATTACTGACACCAACCTTGATATGCTGTGCTTAACAGAAACTTGGTAAACCAAACTAATTTACGACACTCACAGAGGTGACACCATCTGGATATCTTTACTTTACAGAGGTTTACAGCTCCATATAGGGCAGAGGAAATCACAGTAATTGATAGATTGGTGTTAAACATCAAAAGAATCCCATTTGACTGTCCACTGTATTTCATGTGTCTGACTCTTAAACTCATAACAAAATCTGGTCCTGTCTTATTTATTGTTGTCTATTCTCCCCCAAAATATATTGTGTCTTTCTTATCTGATCTGACTGAATTATTAACCTGCTTAAGTACCCTTTCCCAGACAGTCACTCTTCTTGGCAATATCAACAACCATATGGACATTCCTACATGTAAACTGAGAAATGAATTCTTGAACTTACTGGACTGTTTTGACTTGGTGCATTTTATTAATTTTCCTACCCACTCTCTGGTGGTAATACATGAGACCTGATCTGTACATCTGGCTTATCTGTCCACAACACTTATAGCAGTGATTTGGGTCTCTCTGACCATAAAACACTGCCACTGTCTCATTACCTTTCCCTCCTCTTACCTGTAAATGTCAAATTTCTTTAAGAAACCTTA
This sequence comes from Erpetoichthys calabaricus, assembly GCF_900747795.2. Lineage (NCBI taxonomy): Eukaryota > Metazoa > Chordata > Cladistia > Polypteriformes > Polypteridae > Erpetoichthys > Erpetoichthys calabaricus. The sequence goes on along the minus strand of NC_041403.2, from coordinate 95,266,933 downwards.
AAAATATCTGTCCCACTATCCTTGCTGGATCCATTTCTGATCTTCTTCTAACTTCCCATATTCCATCTGCACTAGATAATCTTGTTGACTACTATAACTCAACCCTTCGTTCAGCACTAGATAAAACGTAAGGAGTTTCCTTTAAGCATTCATCTCCATAGTACAACTCAGAATTACAGTCTAAGAAAGCAGCTGGCTGAGGCCTTGAGTGAGTGTCACGTAAAACTGGCATCAATGTGCACATCCAGGCTTTAACTGCAGCCAAGAACATGCATTATGGCAGAATAATATAAAGTGGCCATGATAACCGAAGGGTTTTGTTAACCCAAGAGTTTTATTTGCTAAATAATTTAACTAACATAAATCCATCATCCATTTGTATCTTTCCCTGTCTTCCCACGCCATCAGCCTCCTTTTCTAAATTTTCACCAGTCACATCTTCATTTGAGGGGCAGCACGGTAGCGCAGTGATAGCGCTGCTGCCTCGCAGTAAGGAGACCTGGGTTTGCTTCCCGGGTCCTCCCTGTGTGGAGTTTGCATGTTGTCCCCATGTCTGCGTGGGTTTCCTCCAGGCGCTCCGGTTTCATCCCACAGTCCAAAGACATGCAGGTTAGGTGCACTGGCGATCCTAAATTGTCCCTAGTGTGTGCTTGGTGTGTGGGGGTGTGTGTGTGTGTGTGTACTGTGGGGGGCTGGTGCCCTGCCTGGGATTTGTTCTTGCCTTGTGCCCTGTGCTGGCTTGGATTGGCTCCAGCAGACCCCCATGACCTTGTGTTAGGATGTAGCAGGTTAGAAATGACATCTCCATTTGTTAATGACCTTCTTGTAAGATGAAGCCCACAACTTGTGTACTGGACCCCATTCCCATCACACTTCTTAAATCCTGCCTTCATGTCATAATTATGACTGTTACAATAATAATAAATACATCCCTTGACACTGGCGTTGTGCTTATGTAACCCCAGTGTTTAAAAAGTCTAGTCTTGATGCTGATAATCTTAACAATTTTTGAACTATTTCTAACTTTTTCTATCAAAAGTTTTTGAGGGTTTTGTATCCTCCCAATTCAGCAATTACTTAACTTTTAATAAATCGCTGGAACCTTTTCAGCCTGGTTTCAGACTGCAGCACAGCTATGAAACTGATCTGCTTCTGGTAACTAATGATTTACTTAAGGCAGCAGACTCTGACCAAACCAGCATATTAATTCTGTTTTTCCCTCAGTGCAGCATTTGACACTGTCAGACATGACATTTCACTGTCCAGAATGAAGAACATTCCGGGTATCTCTAGCACTACTGTCCAGTGGTTTAAGTCCTATCTGACTGATAGGCAAACGTATGTTAGTCTTGGCCACAGTAGATCCAGTTCAGTGCCAGTCACACAAGGAGTTCCTTGGAGATCAGTCCTCTGCCCTCTGCTCCTCTGTATCAGTATGCTTCCCCTTTGCCATATTATTCATAGCTTTGGACTGGGTTACCATTTTTATACAGATGATACTCAAATCTATTTCAATGTTAAAAGTGAAAATTCATCACAGCTTTCTCGGTTCACAACTTGCCTCAGTGAAATTAAAACCTGGATGGAGCATAACTCCTTAAAATTAAACTGCAACAAAAGAAAATGAGCTTTGTTTCAATTACTTTTGACAATGATCTCATCAGACCTTCATCTAATGCAGGTAATCTTGGTGTCATTTTTGATTCCTACCTTTCTTATTCCACCCACATAAACCATATTAAGAAACTTTCTTACTTCCACCTCCACAACATATCCCATGTTCACTCTCCTTTTCTAATGCTGAGAAACTTGTTCCTGTTTTTATCAAATCCTGCTGGAGTTGCCCTTGTAATCTTTCATTACAGCTCCAGCTGATTCAAAACTCTGCTGCAAGAGTCCTTATACAGACTAGCAACAGTGAACACATAAACACCCATCCTTCTCCACCTTCACTAGTTATCACTGGTCTACAAAAAATATTTTTTGTTTACTTCTGGGAACTTCAGAGCAGCTCTTTATTAAGTTTTTTACACTGATTTCATATATGAAATCAGAATTAAGCTAGCACGTCAAGTTTTTTGAAATACACATCATTGATGTTTTGACACCTTTGAATATCAATATAATATATCAACACGATATCTGGAGTTTGGACTATGTCCCACCAAAATTGTTTTGATGTGTTTATTCTGAAAACAAACCAGAAGACGATACCAGAGACATGTTTAAAGTATATTTATGTCAATTTACCTCAATATAAAAGTGAGGTCAGCATGCCCAAAAATGTTGGAGGCACTCGCTTTTGCACTTGTACTGCACATCCGTCTCTCTTTGCAATTAAAAATTATGTTGTATTAAAAATTATGTTGTGTGTTCAGGTTTATCTTCTAGAATTGAATTTAGTATTTTACTTTAGTTTATTGTCTTTTATTCTATTTAATGCATTGTATAACCTGTATTTATTGTTCTATACAGAAAATATTTATATTCAATGTTACATATACCCTGCTGTTCTCTCTGAGACTCTGTGAAACACCTTGAGCATAGGAAAGATGTTATATAAATAAAATGTATAATTATTATTCTTTTATTATTTCTATTTATTGGCCTGTCTATACTCCTACTGTCATCTATTGTGTTTAGCTCGAATATGACTGAGAGGACCAGCAGCTAAAATTTGGTTTTGTTTAAGGTTGATTGACCCATTTGTTATGATTGTACGAGGAGAAAAAACGTATGGGACAAACTTTGAGTAGGACTGTGGTTTCTCCAGATCAAGATACATGCCCCTCTCTATTTAGAGAAGATCCAGAGAACATTGGGGACGTGTTGGAATGGGCTCACCTCTGAATTAAGAATTCCCCATGTTGAGCTTGAGACAGTTGCTGAAGATGAGGTGTCCTGGCCTACCCAGCTCATTGTGTTAGAAAAGTGGATCAAAAATGAAGTGTCTTGAACTACACTGAACATTTTCATTGCAAACAATACTTGAATGTGAAATATTTGCAACACTATGAGGCACATGTCTGCTTAAAGGAATTACTATCTCCAAGATCTTTACCTTGTTAAGGCAAATGGAGTGTCCAAGGAACATTGAACATACTTCAATAGGGGACATTTAAATCTCCTAATACAGTGGAACCTCGGTTCATGACCATAATTCGTTCCAAAACTCTGGTCGTAAACCGATTTGGTCGTGAACCGAAGCAATTTCTCCCATAGGATTGTATGTAAATACAATTAATCCATTCCAGACCCTACAAACTGTATGTAAATATATATATTTTTTTAAGTTTTTAAGCACAAATATAGATAATTAAACCATAGAATGCACAGCGTAATAGTAAACTAAATGTAAAAACATTGAATAACACTGAGAAAACCTTGAACAACAGAGAAAACTAACACTGCAATAGTTTGTGCTATAGCGCTACCAACCGCTGGCTAAAAACACCTTTTTTTTTTAAGCACAGGGAAAAAAATGAACATTTGAAAAAATCCAAAATTTAATAAACCACCAAGAAAAGTAACATTGCAACAATGCACGCTACGAATCGATCGCTGTAAACAGAAGTGAAAACAAAATCAAGCCCAGTGCATTCTTTAACTGCCTTCCTACCTTATGCGTCCAGCCCCCTCTCTCTCGCGCTGCCTGTGTGTGTGCGTCTGTCTCTCTCGTGCTGCCTGTGTGTGTGTGTCGCACTCTCTTGCTCTCTCTCTTGCTCGCTTCAAAGGAAATGCACAGGGAGAGACTGAACATGTACAAACCGAAAGGGAAACTGGCTTGTTCATATACCGAGTGTGTGGTCGTGAACCGAGGCAAATGTTTGGCAAACTTTTTGGTCATAAACCGATTTGTATGTATACCAAGATGTTCGTGAACCGAGGTTCCACTGTAAATAAGGAACACCAGTTTTGATTTACATAAATAAAAGACCTGCTACCATAATCAAAACCTGCTAAACTGAAACCTGTACACAAGTTCCCTCTTCTTTGTGTTATTACTGCATTAATGCAGCAGAAGCTTGAGCAGCGCATCCATCTCAGCAGCTGCATTTTACTACAAGTCATATAAATGTAGACAGTAACATTAAACACTTTCTGGAATATTTTGCAAAATTAAATAGTTACTTTAAAAAGTAAAAGCACAAGAATACCTATTTGATATGCAGTATTATAAACAGGTAGATAGAATCTAGGTTTCAAGAAAATCACAATGCTTGAAACTGCACAGAGTTCTCTTGCAGCCTGGTGATTTATCTCACTTCTTTTCATTGTCCAGGATGACACTGCAGCTGCAATTCACTTTATAGATGAATTGGAGGAGACCTTATATTGGGGGCACCATGAGTATAGAGCTAGAGAGCAGTTTGCAAAGGCCTAAATAGGGTGGTGCAAGGAAATCAGTTACAGGATTGAAGCAAATCAGACAGAGCCAATGTGAAGGAGACAAGCAACAATTTTATAACAACCAAAATACCTAAGCAATCTTGACAGAATGTTTAGCGCCACAATTGAAAGTGTGCCATGTGTTCAAATTCACCTTTATTTCTAACTTTGCTTCTTCATTTTTTGCTCTGTTTAGATGGAAGTGCATTCACACTACAACAAATCAGTCCTGTTGCTCTCCTTTAGCATCAATGTAACAGGCCCTTTCTCTTTTCTTTTACAGCTACAAAGCATCCAATAATTCCTTAATGGGCTCAAGGAAAGGCAAGGTTAAGAAAACAGTCTACATGCTAACTGTTAATCCCACCTAGGGATACTTTTATTGTTCTAGCCACTACTACTGTCGAATGCAACATGCTGCAAGTGATCTGAAGAGAACTGCTGTAGAGAGTTAAACAGAAAAAATTACCCCCTTAACATAACACCACCAAAAATAGAACAACAGATGTGAATCATGCATTTTGAGGTAAATGCAACATCAAATTATTTTAAATATAGAGGACAACACAACCTAATCACAAATGTACTACCGAAGCTTAAGTACGATAGGTTACTTTCTGTGAGCCACATAATGTGCCAGTGGGAGGATTTGAACCTGAAGTCTCTGCTTTATAGTCTACCACTTTACATATAAAAGGCAAGGAAGAATGCACTACTTTACTGGCTTAAGCAGTGGTATAAGCAAGAAAAAGAAGTTATGGAATGATACAGAGTGATAGTGACACTTGAAAGTTCAAGTTCAGAAACTCTCGCACAGTTCCTGAAATAAAAAAAGAAGTGGTCAGATGTCAAAATGAAAAGGCAAGTCGCAGCCCGCCATTTGTTTATTCTGTTTCAGACAATATTACAAAAACTGAACCCCGTGCCGATGACGTGACTCCATGTGGTGATGGTGCTGCTGTGCCCAGCACATTTTCAGGTGCTGACAGACGCTGTTCTGGAGTCACAAAATGCAACAGTGGATGCTGTAAGAGATATGGCCAATGAACAAAGCAATATAAGAGCTGTACTATATGATATTGACCACAATTTAAATTAACTGGTTAAAAAATAAATGCTGCAACTGATTACTTGTTTTTACATTCTGCTTATTACATTCAAACAAAGTAACGCTGTCCGATTTGGCTGATCATTTGGAGGGTCAGGGTCATCATATGGCATCTCTTCAGGTACAGGTAAGCCACAATTGCGTGCCACATTATGACCCGTGCTACATTCTTACACAATGTGACATATTTTCTGTGCACTACAGAGCAGCACATTTATTGAGTGGAAATGCTTTCTATTTACACAAGCAAATTCATTCTCTTCATTCTCTGAAGGCTCTTTCATAGCGTAGCGTCGGCACAGAGTGGCACAACAGATTGATTCTCTGCCCTTAACATGGCTCTTTGAAGTGAAACACTAACTTTAAAAGAACTGCTCACCTTTTGCCGCACTAGTTGGAAAAAGCACCCGCGCCTATGCAGAGCTGCCATTTTTATAAGCTCCCTGCTATAGATAATGTAATGCCAGCTCATTCTTTTGGTGATTCATACCTGACTGATGTAACTTGTCCAGCACAGTTGTAATAGCAATGTGTGTATAGTTGACCACTTCAATTACATTTGGAGAACCGGATGTTGCTGCGAATTGCACTTTTATGTTTGCCAGTTCAACCACAGTATAAGGAAATCTTATATATCTGGATGACAATCATATAATGCTATCCCATACAGTTGGCATGGCGTGACTCAGTGATGTTTGTGAAATACCCAATGAGTCAGCAAGTTGATGCTGAAAAGCTCTTGTGGCTAAAAAGCAGAGAGTGGACAGAATTTGCAAAAGATCAGGTAGAGCACAATTCTTCAAAGTCTGCTTTTGTAAAGCCGGCGCCAGTTCAGCTCACAGCTCCAAAAGGATAGCTCTTGGAAACCAAAATCAACTTAGAAGCCAGTCATCATCATCATCTCAAAATAAAGGGCTCTCCTTTAATTCTTCTATTTGCAATGTCTTCTAACATTCTTCTAACATGCCTTCTAATGCAAAAGCAGCTATGGTAGTTGGAACAGTTTGTCCATTCCATTCACCATTATAATGCTACAGAATGATTACAATCAAGTGAATTAAATTTGTAAATGATATGCAATTTATTTTAGTGTATTTGATAAAATTATCGTCATGGATGCGAATATGAAAAAGAAAGGTAAATGACACAGAAACAATAACACTGCCTTGATGCTGGGTGCAGCCAGTTTGCAAAACCGAGCAGAAACATGGATATGCAAGGATAGGGGCTACCATGAAAATGTGCATGGCTTTATGCTAAGTTTAGTTTTTATACTTCTCAAAGTGAGTGTAGAAATGAGTATTTTTGTGCGTACACACCGTTTATATATGAGGCCCCTGGTCTGTTCAGAGATATGGCTTTTAATTTCTATTCTATTACAACTGTGTGTGACGTGTGGCACGGGGGGAAGAGATGTAAATTCCTAAGTGATAGTACTGTAGAACATCAGTAGCACTGCAGTATAGCGGTTAGAACTTCTGCCTATTGTTGTCTTATTAAAAAGCCCTAAGCAATTTTCCTTTAGCTAAGCTCTCCTTCTCTGGTTTGGGGTCTGATTTGTCTTTAATTTGTTTGGTTATAAATTGATCTATTTGTATGGAATGATTACAATAAAAATTAATAAAAAAAAAATTAAAAAAAAAAAAAAGAACTTCTGCCTACCCACTCCAGGACACTGGGTTCAACTCCTAGATCAATCAGTCACTGCACACAGGTTGTACGTTGTCACGTATGTGCGCATGGCAGGCAGCTTATGTGCTCTCGTGATGGTGATTGCCTGCCAAACCAGGGATTGGCGGCATGGTCTAATGCTTCTCTCTTCAGAACAGTTTACTGATAGAAACTCCACTGCTGATGTCACATCAGTTTTCCACCCTCCTGGACTAGCCTTTCCTGTCAAGTCACCCTATAAACCCAAAACTAGCCATCTTTCTCAAGTTCAATTCTGAGTTCCCATCGGAAACACATACTTAGCACCTTGTTGTGTGCTTTACTATTTTCGTCTTTTCCAGTTACATGGGGCCACCCATTGTGTCTAATATTTTACAACATTAGGTTAGGTTAGTGTTAGGTCAAATGGCAACTCTAAATTGTCCTAGCATGAGTGAGTAAAACTGTCCAGTGTGAATGCCCAGTTTTTTGTGCAGAGACAGTGGCTGATGGTGACAAAACAAGTGAAGGCCTCCTGCAATTATTGATTAACTAGACAAAGAGCCCGTTTTGACAACGTAAGATGAAACAGGCACGAGTGGAATAGTAATAGGTATAAGCACCACAAACCTGATATAGGTGTATTGAATGAATGCGTAATTGAATCAGAATGCGTAATTAGGCCTCGAGCTGTAGTCAAAATCGCCTTTCAGACCTCTAGAGCTTTAATCGAAGTCACCTTTCTCTTTGAATTTTTGCGGCCGCAAATCCGCCGCCTGCCGCGATGTTGGGGTTGGATGTCGGTCGAAGTCACCTTTCTCTTTGAATTTTCGCGGCCGTAAATCCTCCGCCTGCCGCGATTTCGGTCTTGTAAGGTTTTTCGGGCAGCTGTGCAGAAGGCGACTGCGCATTCGGCTTCGGATGGACATGAGTGAGTGAGGAGGCTGGCGAATTATGTATTAAGATTGCGTTGAAAAATGGAAGGATGGATATCAGAACACTTAATATATCTAAAGTTTGCCTATTTCTATTACTCCTAACTTAATAGGGACACCCATACTGATCTAATGTTCAATTTTTTTTATCTCACAAAAACATTAAACAGAAATGTGATTGGGGTCTCAGTGGGCTTCAACACTGACTACATTCAGAATTCATTATTCTTTCAGTCTACTATTTAATTAAGAATAGCCCAAGACATTTTTTAGGTTCAATAAAATCTTACTTCTTTTTTCATTCTTTTTAAAATCAGCATCCTCCATCTAGAGCAACGTTGACAAGGCAGTGTGGCAGTGGGGTGAATGTGATGAAAAGAAAGCTTCAGCACGAATAAAAACGGAGAAGGGAAGTGTGGCCCACTTGCAGGCTTGCTGAATTAAGTCTCCACATAAATAAGTTTCTTTTGTCTGTCAAGCTCTTGTGTAATCCAGCTGTGAGCCTGGGGATAATCTCTAGAAACAGATGAACAAAATAAAGCTACAGCTCAATTATATTTTCGTTTTTATCAGCCCTCCACAATTTACCAGCAGGGAATCCAGTTCGCCAATTCAAGCAATACAAGTCCAGTGAGGGTTCTTTCGATCAGCCTGTGGAGACTACTTGGAAAGCAAGTTTGAAGCTAGCAGCTGTTACAGGGTTACGTCAGTCAGTCTAATTGACATCTGCTACGTTTTGAAATGATCTGCTTTTCGCATTTAAGAGTTTATAAAATACAAAGGTGAAATACTATATAATTATATTTTTACTTCAGGTCATGGTAAATATGGGCCAGTGCTGTGGTATGTTGTTTAGCAGTGCTACCTCACAGCTCCAGGGGTCTGGTTTCAAATGCCAGTCTGTCTGTGTCTGCATATTCTTCTTATGTCTGTATTAATTGTTTATAGCTATTCTACCTTTACTCATACAGTATATCCCAAAGATTAGCAAGTTAGGTTAACTGTTGGCTCACTGTTGATACATTTGTATATGTACTGTAAGCATGCCCTGCAATAGAATGATGTTTTGTTTGTGCCTTGAACCTAATGTTGCCAGGAGAGTTTTCCACTCCACAATATCCTAAATTACGGTCAGAAGATTGAAAGTATGGATCAGGGGATAATTTTATGCTCAATATGACAGTGAAAACAATAATGTTACAATTTTAAGTCAATCATGTTGTCTACAGTTCAGCTTTACTTGCCTACTTCTAATCATACTAAGCCTCTGAACTTCATGGGCAACTTGTACTTTTCCATAGACCAAGACAGGTAAAACGGAATTACTCCAGAGCGCGTAAACTGGTTAGCCTCATTAACTCATCAGTGGCCTACCTACACGCTCAAGTCTAAGACTAGATATTAGATCAATGTAATCTACATATAAATCGAAGACTGGATGTTAAGCCCCCATAATCTTCTCTGAGAACTAAAACTGCATTAGATCCATCATTTTATACTTATAAATCTAAGACTGAACATTAGACCTCCCCATGTTCTGCTCAATGGTTTTAAAGTTGGCATTAGATCCCTGTATTCTACAGACAAGTCTAGCATTGGACTTGGAGCTCCTGTGATCTACTTACAGGCCAAGCAAGGGGTGTTATACCCTTACAACCCACTCACTGGTCTCAGATTAGAATTCTCTGATCTATTCATTCGTGTTAGACAGGATATTAAAGGAATACTCCAACCAAACATTATCATGACTATATTTATTACACACCCTGCACTGTTTGTAGTGATGGCCTTGGAAAAATTTTAATGTCATATTTTCATGGAGATAACAAAATTTATGATACCATGGACTTGAATTTGGGTCTCAAACCCATTTAACAATAGCAAACAACATCAAAACATCCATGAATAAAATCTCAGATTACTATTGTTGCATAATCAACATGCCAAGCATTCAATCTTATAACATTGTACCCACAAACATTCCCTAGACACCATATTAGCCTCGTAAAAAATACAATTATATGAAAAAATATAATGATGGATAAGGAGTGATCATTTTTAGATGGGAGTATTCCTTTAAAATTCCACAATCCACTCCCAGTTTTAAAAATGGGTGTTACATGCCCTTAATTAACTCATAAATCTGCCTATGGACACTTGACCCTGTAACCTACTCACCAGTCTCAGTTTGGACAACAGAACTCTGTTACTCACTCAAATGTCTCAGACTGACCACTAGAAGATTACAGTCAACTAATTCCCTGTACAATTGCTAAATTGCTGTACATTTTGTAGTGTGATTGGAATTTGAAGTGAATTTTGAACAGTTAATCTTTATCTTTATCTTCATTGTTTTTATTATCTCCCTGTATATGCAACCAAGCCAATGATGATTCAAAATGTAGTGGCATATCTTGTATTCAACCAGCCAAGACGAGTTCATGTCTCTATTTTCTGTGTAGCAGCAAGTACAAAGTTCAAATCCTTGTGCTGTCCTACAGAGTAGTCATTGCGTCAACACCTATTATCAATCTTTAATTTAATATTGTTTTTTGTATCAGTAAGGTGCTGCTGGAGTATGTGAATTTCCCCTTGGGATTAATAAAGTATCTATCTATCTATCTATGTATTTGGAGGCACTCATGAGGTCCTATGCTCCTTCTCACCTACCCAGGTCTGCTAGTAGAGTGTTTGGTGATAGCACATCTGCGTGGCATAAACTCTCAATCCAGATTTTTAAATATGTACTTCTTAGCTGGTTGAACAAGCTTCTGACCTCCTTCCAAACTGCTAACTCCCTCAAAGTGTTTAAAAAGCTTTAAAGACTCTTGTTCTGGGAATATCTGTCTAATTGATAGTGGGCTTGATAGGTTCCTGTAACTAAGAAAAGATTAACTAGTCTTGCATTGTTCTGTTTGGCTTAAAGCTCTTCATTTGTACCTATCAATTTTGTTACCTTATCCTATAGCACTTGCTTCAAAACAGCTCCCCAAACTGATATTACAGAACAGGTCAATACAATTGAGTAATTTGCTTTGGATAAAAGCATCTGCTAAGTGAATATATGTAAAATGTAACCATCAACACTGCACCCAAGAGGTCTTCATCCTGAAATGACTAATCCATTAGTGGGGTTCCGTTAAGAGAATTGCTCCAATTAATAATTCGTCCATCCATTCATTTTCTGAACCTATATTTTCCAGTACAATGCTACAGAAAGTCACAGCTTACCAGAGCATCAAATAACAAAATGCAGGAACCATCTTTAGTTCAGACACCAGTAACGAATTAATAAACGGTCAACTAAGAGACTTTTTGAAACATAATAAAACTATTAGGGAAAGTCCAAGCAAATATTCAAACCTCATAAGTACTTCACAGATCAGGTGACCATTCAGATTTAATTAATAGGGTTATCTAACTGGTAATCCACTGGACTGGACTGGCCGCAGAGTCAAATCATACAACTTGCTCAAGGTATGATCCTTCAGTAAATCAATTGCACTTTGTATCTATTTGCAATATGGTAATAATCTAAATCACTTTCAAATAGTATTTCTCATGAAACTATATTAAAGATACAAATCACAGACACTCTATAACAGGAATATCTCCGCCTCCAATGCTCATCTGAAAGCAGTCTTTCACAAATTACAAAGTGAAGAGTATCAGCCACCTGCCTTTTGTCATCAATTAGGAAGTCAGATCATAATAAAAGGATGATGAGTGTAGGACTGAAAAACAGGAGACACTTAAGAGAAGACGCTAGTAATTAAGGGGCTCAGATTACAGCACAGCCATTCACATGACCAGACATTTTGTCCCCCACTCCATTTTATCTACCTTATGCTTCAATAAGAAATACACTGCTATCATTTAAATGCCCCTTTCAAGATACTCGACATTTTAAATGAACCCTTTGAAATGCTTATGCCAATTTAACTTTCACCGGTCTCATTAAAATTCTCTTTAGGGGAATTCCTCCGCACAGCATGGAAAAAGAATTGCTATTTGTATAATTCTTTATCATTGGTTATTTAGTTAAACTTCGTGAAAAACTAAGTAATAAATACTAAACTACAGACATCATAACTAAGGTTCTATCAATTCATAAAATTGGGAATATAAATGAAAGTGTTTGTTCCAAATCCATTTTAAGACCAAGTACAGAGTGGAAGGATGTTCATAAAACACAATAATCAACAAGTATTCAATTCATTTCATTCTATATAGCACCTTTCATTGCACACAAAAGCACTTTTGAAAATAATTACTTAAAATATCTGAAAGAAGAAAAAACTGACCAAACTAAATGTTTGTGTGCATGGCCAGCAAGAAAGTATTGTGTTAATTCAGCTGCCACAGTAGTGTCACACTTAGTTCAAAATGGATCAGAAAAAAAATGAATCAATGATTTAATAATCCAGACTTTTCATCTGTGCGTGCTGAAAGGGGTGATTTTATTTCTATAATGAAGGTGATGAAATTGAGTTTTTAATCCAATTTTACCTGCATCTGTCACTTTTAAACCCAGCCACCCTTTAGAAAAGTCCTTTGGAAAATTGAGGCCGATTAGCATCTTAACTGCTCAGCATTTTTCAAGTCAGGCAAATTAATTAGAGCAGATACATTGGACACAGCCTTGTGAGCTTCGCAACGTGATGGAAAATTAGGAAAAAAGCTGTTAAAACTTTAAATAGGATTAGCTGACGGGGCAAGAGGCTGCATTACCCCTTTTAAAACTATTACATTTTTAGTAACAGTTAAATATAAGGATGGTCTGTACTCCTTAGCCATTCTTTTACCTTTTCATATAATCCAGGTCCTTCATACAAGCCAAATATAGTCTCTAAGGAGTGTTACTGGGTATAGTGGTTACATGGTGTATTCAGCCTCCCCACTATCTTTCTGACATTTTTTACAATTTGGATTCTTAATGTTCACACCATTAATTGGAATCTTTGTGTTGTGACCAATACAAAACATCCCACAATATTAAAGTTAAAATAAAAACAAAAATTGACTAACTCTATAAGTATAACTCCTGGTGTTATTACACACTTCTAACATAATAAATGCCTTATAATAAGTTACATGCACTTAGTGTTCAAAGTAGTTACACAGTTGGCTTGGAATCAAACAACCCACATCATCAAGACAAAGGAGCATTCAAAGTGAATCCAGAATGCAGTAAGGTTACTGAAAAGAATCACTCTGAAAAAGCACTGAAAAGGATCTCTTACTCAACATTTCAAAAAGAGTGGAAGGTAGCCACGCACAGAATTCACTCTAGCTCCATATGTGCAAAACAGTTAATTATTCAATTTAAAATATTTTATCGAGCACATCTATCTCATTTGAAATTGTACAAGCTGTTTCCAGGGCAAGATTCAACCTACGAACGTTGCAATCAAGTTTCAGCTTCACTGGGCCACATGTTTTGGCAATGTCCCAAATTAACATCATTTTGGACAAAGATTTTTAAATGCCTATCAGACAGCCTTGGTGTCACAATCCCTCCTAATCCACTAACAGCTGTGTTTGGTGTACTTCAGATGGGCTTAAAGTGGAGAAGGACAAGCAAACTGTAATTGCATTTACTACACTAACACATAGACTTGTCTTGCTCAACTGGAAGAATCCTAAGCCACCTCTTTTAAGTCAGTGGGTAACTATTGTTATATACTATTTGAAATTGGAAAAAATCTAATTCTCACTTAGAGGACCTGTTCAAAAACATTTTTAAAACCTGACAGGACCTAATCAATAATATTTTACAATAAGCATTTACATTGGTGGGGGAAAAGACTCCTTTCTCCTTTTATTACTCTTAACAGTTTTGCTCTGGTTGTTGGCCTTCCTCTTTTTCCCATGGGTTGGGGTTGATTTGATTTTATTTTAGTTTTGTTAAGCTCCACTTGATTGTATGGAATGTTATATGCGTTTAATAAATTCAATAAAATTAAAAAAAAAATAAACAATGAAAAAGCACTGAAGTCCATCATAATGAAAAGGAAATCTGTTAAGCAGATCCAAATCTCAATATCTGAAGTCAGGCAGGACATTAAGAGACCTTTGGAAATTCTACAGCAATGAGTCATCCAGAGCTGGCATACAGAAATGGTGTAGAATCACAACTACTTCATTGGAAGGGTGCAAAACATAAACCACTGCTGAAAAAATTCACACATCATGTCTCTGCTGTAATTTTGTAGAAGATGTGGTAATTTCTAGAAGAACACATGGCACATTAGACACACATTGATATTTCGTTATTAGCACATATCACTGTATACTATCTTGAGAACATTACATGTGTTGCTGAGCCTGGAAGACTTGTGAAGAACAAAAGAATACAAAACGTATACAAAAATCTAGAAATTAAATATGCAAGACACCTCAGACCAAAAATTCAGTTTTCCACAGACCAACAACCAAAAAATCCTACAGCCAGAGGCTCACTGGCGTGTCTTAGAGACAAAACTGCCAGTGTACTGAAATGGGCCACTAAAAGTCTAATCGTGGCAGCAGATAAAAACTCTTCATCAAGGGCCAATTTGAAGAGTCTTGAGCAATCTGCTTAAGAGTGGGCCAATACAGCCCTGTCTGAATGTACAAATCTGCCAGTCATTTCACAAAAGTTGTACTGTTTGCCAAAATACCCTTTACAAAGGCCTGAATACTTACTTGGTTAAGAATAAATGTATGTATAACTCAGTACATCTGAAGAGTATAGCTTTCGTTTTAACATTGTTTTAACATTTTGTTTTGCTCCAAGGCACAAAATTCCAATTAAATATGTCCCAAGACAACATAATGGTGACTTCTTTTACAGCTGCTGCATGGACAATCTGTTGTTTGATTTAATTAATTACTTTAAACTCTTTAGTGTGCAACACCATTGCTTGTTGAAAAGAAATAAAGAGGAAATGGTAAAAAGTGTCTGTAAACTTTTCTTAACTGGACTTTCTTATCTCTTTCAAAATGAACAGAAAGATTTCTATTCTTCTGTTTTTGTGCAGATAAAACAAATATCAAGACCTGTTTTACAACAGCATCAACAACACTAAATTTCTGAAAATGTACTGGTTTTAACAGTATCTCAATTTATTGTTTAATTAAATACCACAGTTTTTGTTTTCAAATGAATAATTTCTGAATGTGATCACTAATTGTATTTTTTCCCAATATATTTAGTAAACACAAAACTAAAGGCCTCAAACAAGCCTGGATTAGAATGAAAGTTCTCTACAAAATACATACAATGTACAACTAAAATATTCATTTTATTTAAAAGCTGGCATTTTGACAAGCTCACAACTTAAACTGATTTACAATTAAAAAAGAATGTCATAATAATGTAGAGTTCTGGGTTTCTTGCCAGCCAGATTAAAGTCAACATGGTGTTTGCATATCTTTTCTGTTGCCCCTTTGGTTTTCTTGGGGTTCTTGAGGCTGTTGCCTTTATGTGAATGATCTGTGGCAAACTGTTACCCTGTCCCATGTTCCTTCACCACAACTGCGGGTTCAAAAAAATGGACAGATGAATGGATATTAAGAAGTCCTTAATAAAGTGAGGCACGGAATTCACTTGTTTATTTACAGTATTTGCAGGCCACACAAGGCTTTAGCTGGCAGTATCAATTTAAAATGGGCTCAAGGGGCAAAATATTATGTTGCTCTTTAGCCTGATTTTAACTTTCACTAAATTTTTATTTCCATACTCATGTATCGATGTTTCATAAAATAAAACTTTTTTGGATATAAATGTTTTACTTCCCTAACATGGTTACAATATGCCTGAGGACTTGGAGTCTAACTTTGTGTGCTGATCTTTGCAAGTTTTGATTCCTACTCTAAATAAATGCTACTCCAAAGTTAACTCATTCCACTGTGGTCATATCCTTCACACTGTTTACTAAAAATCAGAATCACCAATCCAATGTGGAGGTTCAGAAAATAGATGAAAGGATGAACAATCAGCATTTTATGTTTTCATTTTTACATTTCTTTTGAAGTATCTCCTGACATAGAAGTCATAAGCAGGCAAACATTATGTTAAGTTCTTAATAAATGACTGTCTTTACTAGTTTTTATTCTATGTTTGAAACTCCTGCCCTGACACAACTGTATTCCCCGCAGATTCTCCATATGGTCCACAAATTCATCTTCAACCTCCACCCTAACTGTCTCTCCTCTCTTTAGATGAATTAACATTTATGCAGTTTTCAGTATTTGCTTCTTAAACTATTCATGATCACCTGAACTGCTCTCAATCTAATGATTTATAGGTTCAGAAATTGAGAAGCCCAAGGAAGCCACTACATCAATTTTAATTCTCTATCATGCTCCTAAAAATATTTTAAGGCTTGTCTGGCCTTTTGGAGCATTATGTTGCCGGGAAAGCCCATTTGAATATGGTGCACTAAGGATGACCCTAATTAGCAAGAATGTTCACATATCCTGTGGTTTTCAGACATTGTTCAGTTCATCTAATGGGATCCAGTGCATGTTCAGAAAACATACCACACGCCACTGCACTGCCACTACCAGACTGTATTGTTGGCACTGAGCACAACTGTCCAGGAATGCAAAAGGTTTTAACCATACAGTATTATGGTTCCCCTATGAGCATGAATTACATAATGCATTACTGTATTTTTTTATAATCTTCCAGTGTTCGGCACATGCATTCCATAACTTACTACAACTAGAACATCTACTTTTTTGCTGACCTTAAACCACAGTTCTATGTTTTGCCACCATAACTCATCCACAATAAGTCAAGATATACTAAAGTGCCATCTTCGGCACTGGAGGTCTGTTAGTTGACTTACTGCAGCTTTTCAGTTACTCTGAACTGGGCATATCAATACCCAGAAAGTACTGCATTTGATCATATAATCTAAACTGGCAGGATCCTTTTCTGGTGGTAGTTTGTTTTTCAAATCACATTTACTTTGTTGTATATGAAAACATCAGCATAGTTTTTCTGTACCTGATGCTGTAGATTCATGCTATGCATATGGCTTCTGTAATCACAGAATGCCTGGAAGTCATTTAAAAATGTTAGTCTTACCCAGCCTCCCTCTGAAATGCACACATGCACACAAAGAGTACATGCCAACTTGCTTCAAACTTTATTAATTGTCTTCAACTATGAAGTAGTTACTAACTGAGCAGTCACTAACACAAAAACAGCAAGAGTAACAAAAAAATGGCTACTCAGTGTATACATTTTCACAGCTGGAGCACTTCACCCTTGAGAGACTTGCTCATAATCTAAATAGAAATACAAAGGTACAGCAGTAGTAGTAGTATTATTAGTCATTAGTCATCATCACTGTAGGAGTAGTAATATTATAAAATATACACAGTACAATAAGCTGCTAATTTAGATGTCACTAGGGGATATACAGTTGTGCTTGAAAGTTTGTGAACCCTTTAGAATTTTCTATATTTCTGCATAAATATGACCTAAAACATCATCAGATTTTCACTCAAGTCCTCAAAGTAGATAAAGAGAAACCAGTTAAACAAATGAGACAAAAATATTATACTTGGTCATTTATTTATTAAGGAAAATGTTCGAATGTTACATATTTGTGAGTGGCAAAAGTATGTGAACCTTTGCTTTCAGTATCTGGTGTGTCCCCCACTTTGCAGCAATAACTGCAACTAAACGTTTCCGGTAACTGTTGATCAGTCCTGCACACCGGCTTGGAGGAATTTTAGCCCATTCCTCCGTACAGAACAGCTTCAACTCTGGGATGTTGGTGGGTTTCCTCACATTAACTGCTCGCTTCAGGTCCTTCCACAACATTTCGATTGGATTAAGGTCAGGACTTTGACTTGGCCGTTCCAAAATATTAACTTTATTCTTCTTTAACCATTCTTTGGTAGAACGACTTCTGTGCTTAGGGTCGTTGTCTTGCTGCATGACCCACCTTCTCTTGAGATTCAGTTCATGGACAGATGTCCTGACATTTTCCTTTAGAATTCTCTGATATAATTCAGAATTCATTGTTCCATCAATGAAGGCAAGCTGTCCTGGCCCAGATGCAGCAAAACAGGCCCAAACCATGATACTACCACCATCATGTTTCACAGATGGGATAAGGTTCTTATGCTGGAATGCAGTGCTTTCCTTTCTCCAAATATAACGCTTTTCATTTAAACCAAAAAGTTCTATTTTGGTCTCATCCGTCCACAAAACATTCTTCCAATAGCCTTCTGGTTTGTCCACGTGATTGTTAGCAAACTGCAGATGAGCAGCAATGTTTTTTTTGGTGAGCAGTGGCTTTCTCCTTGTAACCCTGCCATGTACACCATTGTTGTTCAGTGTTCTCCTGATGGTGGACTCATGAACATGAACATGAATATTAGCCAATGTGAGAGAGGTCTTCAGTTGCTTAGAAGTTACCCTGGGGTCCTTTGTGACCTCGCCGACTATTACATGCCTTGCTCTTGGAATGATCTTTGTTGGTCGACCACTCCTGGGGAGGGTAACAATGGTCTTGAATTTCCTCCATTTGTACACAATCTGTCTGACTGTGGATTGGTGGAGTCCAAACTCTTTAGAGATGGTTTTGTAACCTTTTCCAGCCTGATGAGCATCAACAACTCTTTTTCTGAGATCCTCAGAAATCTCCTTTGTTCGTGCCATGATACACTTCCACAAACATGTGTTATGAAGAGCAGACTTTGATAGATCCCTGATCTTTAAATACAACAGGGTGCCCACTCACACCTGATTGTCATCCCATTGATTGGAAACACCTGACTCTAATGTCACCTTCAAACTAACTGTTAATCCTAGAGGTTCACATACTTTTGCCACGCACAAATATGTAATATTTGATCATTTTCCTCAATAAATAAATGGCCAAATATAATATTTTTGCTGCGGTGGGTTGACACCCTGCCCGGGATTGGTTCCTGCCTTGTTCCCTGTGTTGGCTGGGATTGGCTCCAGCAGACCCCCGTGACCCTGTGTTCGGATTCAGCAGGTTGGAAAATGGATGGATGGATATAATATTTTTGTCTCATTTGTTTAACTGGTTTCTCTTTATCTACTTTTAGGACTTGAGTGAAAATCTGATGATGTTTTAGGTCATATTTATGCAGAAATATAGAAAATTCTAAAGGGTTCACAAACTTTCAAGCACAACTGTAAATACACAATTTCTGGGCCAATATCAATAGTTGGTCCAACACAGATATACATGTATATTTTTTCTTTCGTATTATACTTATTTATACACAAATTTCAGCAAGATTATTTATGAGCTGATGACTTATATAAGCACAATTTAATTAAATGAAATAAACATTTTTCTTTCCTTAAACATTTCTATCTTTCCCAAATAGTGTGATTTTTACGAACAATCCTAAGAAGTAAAATAAACTTTTGCCCATTGAATATTGGAGTAATGGATTTGATTTCAGGTTGTCTGGGACTGAATGTCTCAAAATTCCAGCTTAAGCAACAGAGGAGCAGAGTAAGCTGCTCTGCAGACAATATTGTATTTTTTCTTTTACTTTTCAGGTATGTACTTGTCTTTTTGGTAATTGAATGTGTTGTATTAATTACTAAACAATTACAGAACAAGTGTTGCATATTTCAACTTTGTTGTCACTGGCATTCATTATGAAAAAAAAAAAAATTAAAAAAATCACACAGCCGGCATTTCACCCAGCAAAATAAAATACGTTCAGTTAGCATTCTTGCTTTTGTGGCTTACAGCAAAGGCATCATTATACTGTATTGGTTAAGAATATCAGTAATAATCTTAATTATTGTAAACTGCTATCAGTTATTATACAGTAAATCTTCCTAACAAAAAACAACTGACATCAATATGTCCAGTGCAATCTTGCTTAAACGGCAACTTTCCCTGTCTGACCTATCATTCTCAGCAGTCCAGAAAAAGTGCATACAAGCAGACCTTTGTTACAAGACCCATACACGCCTCGCAGCAGCAGTCATGTATAGCCTGCTCTATGATCTATATCTAGACTTCTTCTTCTGCTACATTGGTGGAGAGAAGTGCTTTTGGGCACTGGGCACACTGCACCTTTGAGTCATATTTGTAATTTATTACCCCGACTATATAATGATTGCTTGCTAACTGCTAAACGCTGCAAGATCCCAGCACATGTACCTGGATGGCCATCCACATCTACCTGGAATTTATCAGGGGCTGTCTCCCTGGCCATCTCCTTAAGCATCTTCATTTATCCTATGGTTAGTTAAATAAGCATATGACACAGCAAAGCAAGTAAACGTAGACTTTTTAGATTCAGTTCATTTGAAAATATCAAACAACGCCTTTAGAGAACATCTATTGCACTTACAATTGTAACCATATAATTTCACTAAAATTAGCACCTATGCTATGTACAGCATAATGGTAAAGGTTAATTGAGTTTAGTATGGTAAATCCCTTCCAAATGAAGGGGTTGCAGAATAAATTATTTCTGATATTAATGAATATAAAAATATGCAAACTTCAATGGAAGAAAATTAAAATGAATTCAAGGGATAGAATGTAATTTACTGTCCAACAAAAGAAAAATGCTCCTTATAAAACCACTCTGGGCAGCTTATCTGATTGCTCTCATTAGTGATTGCCACTATGACCATGAATTGCCAATAAACAGTGTTAGACGTCATTCACACAAAGCCTTATTTCTCAGCTAACATCAAGTTTTCAAAATGGGAAAATGTGAGAAGAGACCTTGAAGGAGAAGTGAGAGGACAAGGGAAGGATGTGAAAAGACTACTAATTAAATATTATCAAGAGTACACAGATCTACAGACCACTATCTATTTCTACACTAGGAGGATTATGTAGTTAAATATCATCTCAGGTCACATATTACAGAATCTCAACTTCACCTATGGTTATCACTATAAATCTAAACATCATTACACAATAAGCAGAAAGATTAAATCACAATCCAACATTTTCAGTGCCAATCTTGCTGTCTTCTATATTTTGGCTTAAAGATACAAGGTAGCTCGATAAAATTAAAAAAGAATATAGACCATAAGATAAACCAAAATGAAAGAAAGTCAGAGTGAAAAATAAAAGAATCTTTTAGCCAAGCTTTAAACTATAAATTAAAGAAAGACCCCCTGGTCTTCAATAAATAGAAATGCCACCTGATTTATAACGTTTGGAAAAGAGCTGGCACATATTTCTTACTCTCTGGTTATGAATTTACACAGTAACTGAATGAAAAAAAAATTCTGACAAGGAAAACAAAACTAACCAGATAGAAAATCTGTAAAGCAACATTCAAAGTACTTAAGACATTTGTCAATAAGCTATAAAGCAATACAATTATATTGAACAGCTCAATCCAGACTGAGGGTCTCTAGATCACTTATTGGAAGGCTGCAACCCAGTATCATAATTAGAAACCAAATTAAAATAATAGAACTATCTAGACAAGAACAGGCCACTCAGCCCTACAAAGTTCATCAGACCTATCCACTTAATTCTTGCAAAATAACATTAAGTTGAGTTTTGAAGGTCGCAAAAGTCCAACTGCCTACCACACTACTTGGATACTTATTGCATGTGTCTGTTTCTCTGTGGGAAGAAAAACATCCTAATGTTTGTGTGAAATTTACCCTTAAAAAGTTTCCAACTGTGTCCCCATGTTCTTGTTGGACTCATTTTAAAGTAACATTATTAATACAGTTTACTAATTCCCTATATAATTTTAGAGAGCTTAATCATGTTACCTCTTAATCTACTTTTGCTTAAATTGAAAAGGCTCAGGTCTTTTAATCTTTCCTCATAACTCATCTCCTGTAGCCGTAGAACCAGCCTAGTCCGCTCTTCACTGGACTTTTTCCATCGCTGCTTAATCTTTTGTTTTATATTATTTGAAACTGGAAAAAATCAAATTCTCAGTTAGAGGATCCGTACAGAATTTTTTCAAAACCTGGCAGGATCAATAATATTTTAGAATAAGAGAAATAATTATTACCGCATTTCCCTTTTCCATTTTTTTATTTACCTATATATATTTCTTCCTTTCTTTTGTTTATTTTTGCCCTATTAAAAAGCCTTAAGCAATTCTCCTTTGGCTAAGCTCTCCTTCTCAAGGGTGGGGTCTGATTTGTCTTCAATTCTTTTTTGTTATAAATTAATCTATATGTATGGAATGATTACAATAAAATTAATAAGTAAATAAAAAAAATCTTTTGTATAGCCTGCAGACCAAAACTGCACAAAGTACTCCAGATGAGGCCTCACCGGTGTGTTATAAAGCTTGAGCATAAACTCCTTGGACTTGTAATCTACACATCAGGGTACTATATAACCTAACATTCTGTTACCCTCCTTAATGGCTTCTGTACACTGTCTAGAGGTTATAAGTGATGACTCCATTACAATTCCTTAATCCTTCTCATAAGGCGTACTTTAGATTTTCAGACCTACCATTGTTGATTCAAACCTAACATTTTTACTTCTTATGAGTAATACTTTACATTTACTTACATCAAATTTCATCTGCCACAAATCTGCCCAAGCCTGTATGATGTCCAAATCCCTCTGTAATGATTCAACGGAATCTAGATTAGATGCCAATCCACTTAGCTTGGTATCATCTGCAAACTTAACCAGTTTGATACTTATATTCCTATCCAAATTATTTATATATGTATTAAAAATAGCAGTGAACCCAGCACTGATCCCCAGTGGGACACCACTCTTAATATCACCAAATTCTGATGAGGTTCCTCACACTATAACCCACTGTAACCCTCTGCTTCCAGTGTCTGAACCAATTTTGCACCCTGAACTCCCACTTCCTTTAGCTTAATATCCATCATGTCAATTAGCTAGAAGCCATTCAGGAAGTGCAGGCAGACTATCTGTAAAGGCATGTAACCTGCTAAATCCAATTCAAAAATCACAGTAGGGGAATTGAGTTGGGGGCTATTTGTATGCTTAAGTTTTAATTTGTGTTTAACTTTAAAAGTGAATTCATCAAGGCTACTGGACATATGTTCAAGGCCATTAATGAATGACAGACAGTGGTAGGCTGCTCAAATCAATAATATCTACCTCGGTCTTCACTTGGTTTTCTATTACTGGCAAAATTTACAAATGTAGCTTATGATATCAACCATCTAGAAAACCTGATGTGTGTCTTCCGTTAGTCATACCACTATGTGTTGCATGCTGATTTGCTCATACAAGTAACAATCTGTACACATGACAATAGTGAACCTATAAAACATGTTACGTCCACAGAAATTAAATTTTTGGAAAACACATGAATATATTTACGAGATGAGATGCATGTGAGTCTAACCCTGGACTTTGTATTCTGACCAGCATCAGGACAGTGGAAGACTGCTATCGTTGTGTTCTAGTTTGAATTAATGTTTGTCTTTGATCCCCATGGCCTTTACCTTTTCTGAATTAAGTGAACACACTTGTCTTCTTCTACGGCTCTTTTGAAAACATTTCTTTCTGGTTTTCAGTTTTTAAATGTCAGAATTTTGTTGGCCTCTTTATAATGTCCCACTTTAACTAAGCTTGGGGCAGTGTTAGTTAGAAGGCATTCCTGTAGTTGTCAGACATGTATAATACATTGCTTAATGCTGTGATTAACTTTCTTTAAGCTGTATTTGAAGGTTCACTGGGTGTCATGTTGGGCATCCTCTCCTCAAAATACCAGGCCAAATCAGAGCTGAAAATAACCTAACATGTAGGTCTATACATTGTGGGAGGAAAAGCAGCATATATTGAAAGAAAGAGCAAAAAACTGCATAGACCCAGGGATGAGGTGCAGACTCTACACAGGTAGTGACCAAGCAAAGATTTAAACCCCCGTTTGCTGGAGTTGTAAGACAGCAGTTCTGAGCACCATGTCGCTGTGCTGTTACAAACCTGTTTACATCCTTGTTCATCAGAGAATGAACGTTTTCTCACATAAAAGTGCTATATACTTAATTAGGCGCATTCATTTTGCATTCTCCCATAAACCGTGTGTTATTTTCAACTCTGATTATCTACTACTATGTGCTGCTTCATTTTCAGAGATTCAGACAGAATCAAAAGCTTTTCAGACTAACTACAGTGTTAATGAAATACTTGTGCTGATAAAGATGTACCATTTGTGGGGAACAGCCCGGACACAGACAGGTAGACATGATGGTTTCACCACACACACGTTTATTATACAATATTTACAAGTTCAAGGTGCACAAAACCCAGTGCCGCAGCACCAATCACCCCTTAAGTCCTGGCCACACAACACAATGCCTTCTCAGTCTCTGGTCCGCCTCCACTCCTCTCCACCGAGCTTCATCCTCTTCCACCCGACTCTTGCCATTGAATGGAGGGAGGCGGCCCCTTTTATACACCCCCGGATGGACTTCAGGTGCTTCCCGAGGAGCCTCCATTGACACACCCCTGTGTGGCAGAAGCTCTGACTGTGTACCCAGAAGTCCTCCGGGTGTCCCCAATCCTCTTCCCCCCAGCACTTCCGGGTGTGGCGGAAGTGCTGAGGTCCAGGGCTCCCAAGGCATCGGGGCGACCCCTGACGGTGACCACGGGCCCCTACAGGGTTGAGCTTCCAAGCTCTGTACCCTTGGCCCCCAATAGAACCAGGGCGGTTGCCCCCTCGTGTTCTGGAGGAGGCACAAGCCCTCCTCCAGTCCTCCTGGGCATCGAGGCCGGGCATGAACCCCAGCCGGGTGCCACACATTCTATATTAAAAGATTTTCTTTATATTAGCCTTGGATTTTCACTGTAATCAATACGTGAACATAGTTGACCTTATCACTGTACTAGCGACACAATATTTAATAAGTATTGAATTATACAAACATAGTCTGTTCAAATCAACATTATCATGTTTATTACAAATTAATGAACAAATGTATAAGCACAAAAATAATTACAACAATCTTTAATTAAATTATCTGAGTCAACAATTGAAGAAACATTGATTTCAACAATGTTTACACAAAGCTAAACTAGAAAAAGGAAAATCATAGGCCATATATCCAAACTAAAACCTTACATTATGTATGAAAATAAATCCTAAGCCTTATGCTAAAAATATCACCAAGCGTACAGCAGAATCAGAAACTACATCCATTAAAAAACACATAACAACGACAATAGGATACTGTATGTGTACCGCATATAAGAAAACATCCAATAATGCAAATCCTGCATGTTAATAAAACAAGATTATCAGTCTAATGGAATCTCATTTCATTTACCAGTAAATATATTTCAATACTTTGGTGTACCAATTATTATTTGTATATATATTAGATGTTTTCCAGTTCAGAAGCAATAATAAATCAAATTTCAGTTTGAAAATTGACAGAATTTAATTCAACTGACAAGAATTTTAAGATTACCTAGGTGGAACAGATGGAATGAAATTGTATAATGTATAGGATACCACACACATTTAAATTAGTCTAACCTGTACATCTCTGTGACCTGAGGGGAACACCCAGAGAACATAAGACTGTGGAGATAGGAGTGAGCAGCGATAACCACTGTGCCATTGTGCTGTCCAAAAACACTTTTACATACTGTATCATAATTATTTCAACACATTAATGATTCATTTCTTCCTCTGAGTGAAACTTGCTTGCAGCTTTTAGTATTATGTTTTATTACTGGTCCTCTTCCATCCAGCCAGAAACTCCTGCCAGTGTATACCTTTCATTTCTGGGAAAGCACGACATGGACTGGAGTGGACAAGTATCCCCTCAATGCCCAACACATTTTATTTCTGATGTATAACTTTTGTACAAAAACAAATAGCAAATGTACCAGCTTATCAAATTTACTGTTGGCCATTTCGTTGGTTGCAACTCATGAGTAACTGCCAGATGGTTATGAATAAAGAATCAATCAAAGGTGCTGACTCTGAACATGTCTGTGAAACAAAATCAAACAAAAAAGGTACAAAGAGTGAACCTCTGTGTGCTGAAAGATAAGCCTGCAGTAAGCATCTTTCTGACACTCACAGACAGGCAAAAGTCACACCTTCAATAGTTTCCGGAGTGACACGTTTCATTAAGAGTGAAAAACAACTTCTAAAAAGAATTTACCTGAATAAAAACAGTCCCTGTAGGATCCATGTTTGAGACTCCCATCGAGATTCACTGCCTCATATCCTGACCACTGTTTTCTATCAGATACTGTACCACGTTGGCTAATCAGCATGGAGGTAAACAAAGACAGCTGGCACACTGGACATTTAACTGCCGTTTTCTCGACTCAAATTGGAGACTTTTTTTTTTTTTATTGTGTCAAAATTGTAAACTTCTGGTACGTTTGCAATTGTGCTACTGCAACTCTGGCATTAAACCAAGGACACTTATACTGAACCTGAGATTACTTTTAATCTTACAGAGTCTACGTATATTGTAAATTTATTAATATGGTACTCAAAATGACTTCCTTTGTGACACTGCTAATGCTTCTAAATTAAGATATTTTCCACAGTTTTCAAGATAAAGTACATCAATCAGCGAATCCTTGTGTGCTTACGTTGCCTTTAGAACATACTTCAGTCAACACAGAAACACTAGGTACGAAGCCTGCTTGTCCCTGGGTCCGCTCCTATAGACACTCCAAGTAGAGCAGCTTAGGCTCCTCCAATGAATTTGACTTACATGTATTTAGAATGTAGGAAGATCTTTCCACATACTTGGTGACCAACAAATAATGTATGTGTAGTGTGAAATCAGACTCCTGTGCCCTGGGGTTAGAATAAAGTCACCAACCCTCTTTTATCCTGTAAAAGGCAACTATGGAGGATTATTTAAGGAACATAAAAACCTATATTCTGCTACCCCCAAATACCCAAAACACAGAAAATAGTCATTAATTTGGCAAACAGAGGGAAAGAAAGTAGTGGGAACTGGGACACTTAGATACTGTATATAAGGACAGCTTTATCCACCATTTCAGAACCTACTTAGACTTCTGCTTATAGTGCACATTAAGCATAAATTGAAGCTTACAGCGTTTATTGCACTGGAACAGACAAATGTTACCAATGTTTATAATTGCAAAATATTGTGAATAATAGTGAATAATGGTGTAAGGAAAACCAATGAATAAAAATGATATTTCACTTCTAAATCCCCAAAACTGTCGAGCAGTGGGTTGACTTCCCATTTCTAAACTAGCCCCATGTGTGTGATTGTATACATGAGTGGGCCCTTCGACGAACTGGTGCCCCATCCAGTGATGGTTACTGCCTTGTACCCACTGCAGCCAATGACATTTAGTTGAAAGAAGTAGGTTTGAGATTGCCATGTGACATAAATAAAAATGACTATTTAAGCATACAATTTATGAGTTTAGTCACACAACTGAAATCTTTATAAAGTACTCATAAAATGTCAAGACATGTTTTATGATTTTTATGTCTACCACTGATTTTACATGATATGAAAAAAACATCTTGTGGCTTCTGTTTAACTCATAAAAATACACACAAATGTAACCCTGTGAGACCAGAAATCTGAAAACCATAAAACCAAGTTAAAATACACCAAATCTGAGGCCAAAGCCATCTAGAGCAAATTCTCATCACATTCAGTCCTGGAGTACCACTGTGGCAGCAGGTTTTTATTTCAACCAGTTTCACAAATAACTGGGTCAGTCTCACTTCAATTTAATATAATTGTTTACTTAGCTAGGCTTTTTCCTCTTATTTTGCATTTTAAAAAAATTGCCACTTACTAATGTACCTACAAAATGAACATGATACGGAAGCCGCTGCTCCATTTCAGCATTCAGAGTCATTTTGCACTTATGTCTGTACTGCAAATAACTAATTGTGAATATCTGGACAAATGCCAATGCAAATACTCCAAAGAAAATTGTTAATCAAAAACATAATTTGCAAAAGAAAGTTGAAAAAACAAATTTATTCATTTCTTCTACATGTAAATATGACTAGAAAACTTTTGTGAATGTAAAATATAACAGAAAAACAAGTAAGATGTACCATTTGATTTGTGAAACTACAACAGGAAGCCATGTTTCCAGGATGAAGGACTATTCCTGTCAGGTCGCACTGTGGTTCAAAAAAATGTAGTAATGCTCTGATGAGATGGACCCTATCAACCAAAATATATATATCTCCACCATATTCATCCACAGGCAAAAGTCTAAAGTAAAACACCCCCGACTAGAAATATGGAAATTATACTTCTTAAAAAGACTAAATGAACTTTGTAGAAAAACAGGAGAAGCTGGACTACCAAACAGATCTGCAGCACCATCATATTGACTGGAGAAAGAAGCTTTGACTTAGTCAACTGAAAATGTGCAAGCATAGTAGGAAATTAGACTCCCACAGACCTACCCTGAAATGCCAAGTATCCCACATTTCTGGACTGAATTAAAAATTGCGTAGAATCGCATGACAGGTACTGAATCTTTAAACATAGGAATGACATTTATTCTTTCATTGTTTACTCTTGTGGTGTTTATATTAAAATGTGTCACGGCACAAGAGCTCTCACAAACTTGCACAGTCATGAAGTATGCACGCCCAAACATACACACAAAGCGAGTGGCTTTCCTTTCATATTTAAACAAGGGGGCTCTGCCCCCTGCTCGCTTCGCTCGCCTATCCCCGGCGTTTTGAACCCGTGTCCGCTGGGCAGGCACGTGTGAGGATGACGCACGTTTAATACAGAGCGTTCGCCCGTGTCACTCTGGGGCCCCCCACTGTTAATACGGAGCTCCGTCCGCACTATTATGCGGTGCATTGTTGACTACTGCGGACCCCGTAGTGTTTCCCGTTTCAGTTTGTATCTCGGTCAGTCGAGCTTTTGTTTTTGAAGCTTTTGAATTCCGGTGTTCATTATCTGTAACCTGCTGTCCATGTGTTTGGCCCCCTCGTTTAACCTGTTTATGACGTTTTACTTTGCTTTCTACTCTGTTTTTCATTTCTGATCTCGCTTTATTCTGCTTTTGTTTCAATGACACCTGGTCCATGGTGAATATATTTTCCCTTTTTCGAGTAATAACTTTCATTTGTTTGCGATACTGTGATGTTTATCGTACTGTTAATAATTCATTACTGTAATGTGATTCACCCATGCTGTATAGTTTGGACGTGCGACGATGACGTATGTTTAATACGGAGCGTTCGCCCGTGTCACTCTGGGTCTCCCCACTGTTACTACGAAGCTCTTTCCGAACTATTATGCGGTGCATTGTGGAGCACTGCGGACTCTGTAGTGCTTCCCGTTTCACTTCGTATCTCGTTTAGTCGAGCTGTTTCTTTTTGGAGCAGTGCCTGCCTGGTCTTTGGCATTTCAGACGCACGTTGTAGGCGCCTGCGTTCATTAATTATATCTAGGCAGGCGCGTGTTTGTATCTCAGTCACTCGAGCTGTGTCGTGTTGAATCCGTGCCTGCTTTGCCTACGCAGTTTGAGACGTGCGTTGTAGGCGTCCACGTTGATTAGATCTGTCCACGCGGGCTCGGTGTCGAAGCTGTGTTAGTTGTTGAGCTGTTTGGTTTTGGAGCCGAGACAGTTTTGCTTCCGCGGTTTCAGACGCGTGTCCGTACCATCTCGGGTTTGATGTATGAACCTTTGTGGACTCCGTAGTGTGTCCCGTTTCACTCTGGGGCGGGGCGTTGACTCCTCTTGTTTTACTATGTCTCCTCCTGCGCCTTCACCACGCATTAGTGCCACTCACAATATGGCGGCGACGCCTGCGCCTTCCGTATAATGTCAGTTTTTACCATGTTGTGTAGGCACCTTTGCCTTTTGTACTTTACCGCGCCTTCCGATGCACGATGTAGGTGCCTGCACCTTCCGGGTCCGCCTCCGCTGTGTGGTGTGGATGTTTAACTGTCATTGTTTCTGCCTTTATATTCTGTATCTCGGTGTGCATGTGTTTCGTGCCTAGGTTTTTTTGAAGCTGTTGCATTCCAGTTTTCATCATCTGTAACCTGCTCTACATGTGTTCGTCCCCGTTCTTTAATCCCTTTATAAAGTTTTACTTTGTTTCCTACTCTGTGTTTTATTTCTGACCTCGCTTTATCCTGTTTGCGGCATGTCAGACGGTTCGTAGTCTCTCTCGTTTTACTCTGGGGAGGGGGGCTTTGTTCTGTAACCTGCTCTCCATGTGTTTGTCCCTGTTCTTTAACCTCTTTATGACGTTTTACTTTGTTTCCTACTCTGACAGTTCGTAGTCTCTCCCGTTTTGCTGTGGTGCGGGGGGGGGGGGGGGGGGCTTTGTGTGGCGCCTGCGCACGTGCGTAGTCTCTCCCGTTTCACTCTGGGGGGGGGGGGGGCTTTGTGTGGCACTTGCGCACTATATCTTTTGCGTTCACGAGCAGGTCCCTGCGTCCATATCCGGTTTACCATTCTCGTTTAGTAATATGGATGGTTGACACACAGTTTGCACATACAGTACGCGTTTCTGCTTCTGCTCAAAAGTGTCCATGTATGTTGTTTGTAGCACAAGTGCAGTCAATGTAGAAATGTCCACGTGGACACAAAATAAGGTGGTGCCTAAGACGTACTGCGGATACTGGCATCATTTTGTCTGTGCCCACATACAAAAAGTAAGAACTGACTCTTACCATGGCCGTAATGGATGGTACTAGTTAGTTAGTTAGGCGCTGTGAGTGGCAGCCATTCCAGCAGCTCATAGTAGGACTTTATCTTCTTTATCTTTCTACCTTTTTCTCTATCTCTCTGATCACTCCTACCACTTTTTTTTATGTGGACTTATAGATGTATGGACTGAATGACCTTCTCTTTGCTGCTCTTATGTATTTAAATTTAAACAAAATTTGATAAACAGACACCATAATTGTTTATATTTTTTCGCTCTGAATATTTAAACTGCTTTACAGATTGCTTATACTTAACATAAGCAAATAAAGTGACTTGTATATCATATAAGTTAAAAATCATGACTTCAGAAAAATCCAACCTTGTAAGCTGCAAAAACAATCTACTTTTAAAATTTCCTTTAGTAATATTAATGGTGTTTGTGATTACAGTGATCCCTCGCTATATCGCGCTTCGCCTTTCGCGGCTTCACTCCATCGCGGATTTTATATGTAAGCATATTTAAATATATATCGCGGATTTTTTGCTGGTTCGCGGATTTCTGCGGACAATGGGTCTTTTAATTTCTGGTACATGCTTCCTCAGTTGGTTTGCCCAGTTGATTTCATACAAGGGACGCTATTGGCAGATGGCTGAGAAGCTAGATTGCTTACTTTTCTCTCTCTCTTGCGCTGACTATCTGTGATCCTGACGTAGGGGGATTGAGCAGGGGGGCTGTTCGCACACCTAGACGATACGGACGCTCGTCTAAAAATGCTGAAAGATTATCTTCACGTTGCTATCTTTTCTGCAGCTGCTTCCTGAAACGACATGCTGCACAGTGCTTCGCATACTTAAAAGCTCGAAGGGCACGTATTGATTTTTGACTGAAAAACAAACTCTGTCTCTCTCTCTCTCTCTCTCTCTCTCTCTCTCTCTCCCTGCTCCTGACGGAGGGGGTGTGAGCTGCCGCCTTCAACAGCTTTGTGCCGCGGTGCTTCGCATACTTAAAAGCCAAACAGCCCTATTGATTTGTTTGCTAGAGATTGTTTTCTCTATCTATGTGACATTCCGTGCTCCTGACACGCACTCCTTTGAAGAGGAAGATATGTTTGCATTCTTTTAATTGTGAGACAGAACTGTCATCTCTGTCTTGTCATAGAGCACAGTTTAAACTTTTGAAAAAGAGACAAATGTTTGTTTGCAGTGTTTGAATAACGTTCCTGTCTCTCTACAACCTCCTGTGTTTCTGCACAAATCTGTGACCCAAGCATGACAATATAAAAATAACCATATAAACATATGGTTTCTACTTCGCGGATTTTCTTATTGCGCGGGTGGCTCTGGAACGCAACCCCCGCGATGGAGGAGGGATTACTGTACCCTTAATTCCAGTTGTATTTGCTGCATACACCACAAGAACAGAAAGTATGAGAGGAATCACAGCTCTGCGTAACTACACAGCCATGTTGCTATGATGGCACAAATGTGTGTGTGTGTGCGTGTGTTTGGTATTTACGCATTATAGTCACTGTTCTGGAGAGACATGCAAGTAGGAATTTCATTGTACTGAGAACACGTGACAATAAACTTCAAAAAAAAAAAACTACTGAAATGTAAACTATGCAAAACATTGGATTAACTTCTAAAAAGTGATAATATACTTCTGACTGATAATGTGCAGATGCCACATAAGATTCAGCAATATATTGTACAACAAAAAAAAATAATCTAAATTTTTTGTAAGCGTGTTTCCTGAGCATTTATACATCTATATGGGGGATGTATACAGTCTTAACTTATATGTTGTCATGAAAGAATCCATTCTGGTGTGTTTACAGAAAATAAGTGAACACAGGAGGAGGTTGTGGAGAATGTTGGAAAGAGGACACATATGTCTGCTGGCTTCACAGTCTGTATGATGGCAACCCAGAAGTAGAGCTCGGACTCTGACCTGTCACGGCCCCAACCAGCTCGCCCCTTGTATGGGTCTCATCAGACAATTCTGTTTTTGTCTTTAGACAAAAGCAGCTCCGTACCACATGCTATCTTGCAGCCTAGTGCAGAAGTCACTGCCAGCAGTATGCTTAGGTACATCCTTCACAATCTCACCAGATAAATAGGGATTCCCCACAACTGGAACCCCAACATTTCTTCTTCTTTTGTGTGCTCTTTAAAAACTGTAATACCCCAATGTAAAGCTTTTAATATATTTTCTGTTTACTCTAACCTTAACAACACACAGAATAAAGCATGTAAAATATTTCAAATTTAACCGAAAGAAATAAATAGAATATGAACCATTATTGTGTTTGATGTACATAGTTGGCCTGCAATGAATCTAAGAAATATGATCAAAACACTGCTAAAAATACATTCTGCTACTCTGATGGTACCGTGTACATATCTGTAAAGAACATGCAGCATACCAGTAAAACAAGAGGAATTCATGAAATGGGTAACACGGACCCAAACAAATGAAAATGGTTTGAAGAAGTGGCTTATGTGGAGTGGTGGCTCTGAGGCTAAGGATCAGTGCTGGTATCTGGAAGGTTGCTGGTTCAAATCCTGTTACTGTCAGAAGGTATTCTACTTTGTTTGGCCCTTGTGTAAAGCCCTTAACCTGAAAATTGCTCTGGGGCACTGTACAATGGCTGACCCTGCGCTCTGACCGCCAAAGACATTGTGAAAACACAATTTCCCGTTGGGGATTAATACAGTGTACCAAAAAAAATTAATGTATGACTGCATTAACCTCTGAAAAATGTAGGGCTGAATTCCAAGTTCAAAAGGGTCACTGAAACAAAAATGTATTATCTATCCATCTTTAGTGTCCTTTCTATCTATCTATTGACTTTTGCATTCATCTAAGACTTTCTTACAGACGGACATCCAAACATGTCTATCTATGCAACCCCTTGTTTTGAAAGCTCCTTAGTCATCACAGTTGCTTGAAATTCATAAATAACAGCTGGACCTTACGGAAAAAACAAAGTTTTTGTTTTTTTTGTTTTTTTTTACATTTAACAGATTCCTTTTTACTGCAAACAAGTGAAGAAACCTTGATTTAAAAAGTCAGTGAAAGCAATTGATGATATAAAATGCACGCTGCTCCTACCCCAATTTTTTAAGTTTTCAGCAGAATGTCTAAAGACTATCACTGTTGCCATAGGCATGCCTTAAAAGGGGATTTGGCTAAGGAGGATCTCTGCAAAAAGGCAAGTAATACAATGACATTTTTTTCTGCATTGGTATACAGTGTGAAGATTTAGCCGAGAGTGTTTATGATGTCCAAGAAGAGACAGAGACATTCCATCTTTTAAAAGAGTGTCTTGACTATGTCACCAATGGTGTCCCATGCCAAAATGACACACAGACAGGGCCCATTCACTTTATGGCTCAGGTAATTGTGTCAATCTGAGAACTGTTTTGCTTTTCTACACTTGTCTTATGCACCCCTTTTTACTTATTTTTTATCTCTACATTATTTCACCTTTTAGGTAATATTCTCCTTTTTGAAAAGAATTAGTCTAAGCTGTGTCTGAATTATTTTTATACAAAACCTGATTTAACTGAAACCAATATACTAAAGACACCATAGGTTTAGTCTTTCCAAAAATGCAAGTCTAAACTGGATTAAGTAGGTTAGAAAATGGATGGATGGATATATTACAGATTCACCAGTACCTAGAGCCCACAATTACACACCAGATTAACTTTCGATGTCAATAGATCAAGTGTGATGGCTTCAAACTAAAGATGAATGTGCTTAATATTTACCCATCTTAATTTTTTCATTCAAATTTCAACAAACAAAAAAGGTCATTTATTTTGCCAAAACACTGCATCTTTTTTTGCAAACCCCATAATCTATATCCTCCATTGCTGACTTTATCCACCAGCAGACGTATTGTTTGTTGTATGAGCACATGCTGGTTGGCACACATCATCCTTCTTCGCTACCTCAATCTGTCCAAATCAGCATGTATTGTGCTTGAGTGGCCATCACTTTAATGACTGCCCCACTGTCTGAGGGGGATAGATAGCACCTAATCTCATCTATTTTACAGAGCAGCTCAAGAACCTTAGCGTAGAAGGAAGGATATAAACAGCATGGTGTCTGAAGAATCAGGAGCTGTGGAGCTCATCCAGAGTACAAAGTGCGAGTCACATGAGAACCAAATGCTGAAATGGCTTGCTTACAGGCTTTTGAACCTCAATTGTTCCATTCTATATAAAACAAAATGCAACATTTGGCCACACAGCTGGATAAACACTAACCTGATTCTTGAATATGTTATAAGAATGGAACAGTAAATGTGCCAGAGACTCTTAACAGTTACAAATGTATTAACACTTTTATCATGTGCATACTGAGGTTAAATAAATATTACTACTGCATGACAGAAAAAAATAAAATATTCCATCCTTTTTGGATTATTTAAAAAAAGTAATTCAATCCTACTGAAACTGTGAATGCACATCAGATGGAAATTCTACCAAGAGCTGTTTAGGACTTCAGAAAAACAAGTCCATCCTTCAAAATGCGTGTACAATGGCAAAACTTTAAAAAGTTAAATGAAATATAAACATAATCTCTTTATCAGTCTGAAGCAAAAATTCTTCAGGTTTAGTAGAACATCCCTATTAAGAGCCTTCAGAAATGAAAACAATCCCTTAACAAAAAATAAATTGCCAAATACCAAAGCAAAATGCACCCCATTGAAATTCTTTACGAATATGCTGCAAACTTCCATCCATCCATTTTCCAACCCGCTGCCATATGTTCAAACATATCTGAACACAGAATCTGAACTAAGCCATGTGACATTTAGCAGGACAGCTTCAAAAAACATGATTTCGGTGAAAAGACTTTGAAGAGACGGTCACACTTTGACAATAATGAAATATTAAGAAATATCGCACGAACGCGGTTACAGTCACCGTATATAAAAGTCGATTAACTACAAAACAGTATTTCTATTAACAAATAGCTTCCAACATCTATAAACTCTATATAGATTATTTTCAGGAATATGTCAGAAATTCTGTTGGCAATATTCATAATGACCCTTATGAAAAGTCACAAAGAATGACTCTACGGTATCGGCACATTGATTAGAACATGAAAAGCCGTTCGCAAATGACGTTACTTTAGGCTTCTCCATCTCAAGGAAACCTTCTCGCGCTTGTTTTAATTCTAAACAGGACGTCCGAGATGATTTGTGCTGGAGGAGAGCACGGGCAGCATCACCACCAGCACGCAGCCTCCTCGACGTAAGCATCGAGACCCCCACAAATGTCGTCTCGTTCACGCAACTGCACCAAGCATTCGTCTTACCGTCCACAGCCATGGTAGGGGATGTTGTGTAGCTGTGTTCACGTTCAGATCAGAAAGCTTCCATTGTGCGCTTCGGCGAGCCGGAGCTGCTCCCGTGCTGCGTGCAGAGTGTTCGGAGGGCTGCTGGACAGATGCACTGGAGATAAACGGGTGGGACGGCGGGAGGGCTGGCGTCGCTCGATCCTCGCGTGTCGTCCGCTCGCGCTGTCTGCCGCTGCCTCTCACTTCATATGCTGTTAAGCGAATGCCGTGCTCTCCCTCACGGCTGCATTCGCTTCTTTCCTTCTGTTTTAATTACTGCCTCCGGGCTGCCGGAAACACATTAAAATAACTCCTCCCTAAATAATAAATTTACCAAGGCTAGTGTTCACGGGGTCAACTGTACCTGAATAAAGATACAAAAATGAATTTCCTTACGCTTACAGTACATTAATATCGGCTAAAAATGAGTGATTCATTGAACCGAAAGTGGTTTCTAAGAAAAGGTAACGACTGATTGATTCCTTTATTCTAATATATAGCACAGCTTTGTGTGTTCGTTGGAAACAAAGATTACGGATTAATCGCCGTAAACATACCGACGGCACGCTTCGAATTCTGGTCCGGGATTGTTTGTGCGAGTCTTCCCAAGTACTAACGATGTGTATCTCGAGTTAACCGATGAATATCAAGTGAAGATGAGTGAAGGCTGGCGTGTACGTGACGTGGTGTGGCGACCCGGCCAGGATTGAGTCCCGGCTTGAGCCAGTGGCGCCCAGTAATAAGAAGTGAAGGCTTTGTATCACAGAACTCAGTTTTTATAAATAAATATAGTTTTGAACATCAATAAAAGGTCCCCGTGTCTGTGTGGGTTTTCTCCGGGTGCTCTGATTTCCTCCCACAGTCCAAAGACATGCAGGTTAGGTGCATTGGCGATTGTCCCTAGTGTGTGCTTGGTGTGTGTGTGTGCCCTGCGGTGGGCTGGCACCCTGCCCGGGATTTGTATCCTGCCTTGCGCCCTATGTTGGCTGGGATTGGCTCCAGCAGACCCCCGTGACCCTGTAGTTAAGATATAGTGGGTTGGATAATGGATGGATGGATGGACATTAGTGTTGTATTTTTCACTCCCCTGTAACCTAAAGAAATTTTTCTGAAGTACTTCAAAAGTAATCTGTGTATTTTCATTCAAAAGTAAATGAGAACTGGCTGAGGTGTTCAGTAACAAGGATCAATCAGTATGCCCGTTATTGTACATTTTCTATGACATACTGTTCTTTGCTCACTTGTTCAAATTAACAAATTGTGTGTTCTTATACTCAGATCCATGACAGGGAAACAAAATCAACAACAGCTTGTTTTGCAGTGCGGACACGAACATGAGAGTGTGGATTGCCGAAATTGCTCAAACCAAGGATAGAAGCTTACTTGAGTAGCTTAAAGATTGAAAGTCAAGTTAAGGTCAGTAATTTTAAATGTTAAATGGCTGGGTAGAGGTTGAATTATATTTTATTAGGTTTTGTCTTTTCTTTTCCTGCTTTCTTTTTTAATTTTGTCATTTTTTCCCTAGTTTTCTAAATTTGAGATGACTATATACAATGTTGTTTTCTTGTTTTAAAATGAATAAATTAAAAAAAGACAAGTAGTGGCACAGTGCTTAGCTCTGCTGAATCCCAACTAGACCGGCATCATCGTGGACCAGGCATGTGCTCTCTGTGACCATTTAATTTTAAAATTCATCCTAAACAGATTAGCGCTTGTATACAAACCATTTAGTAATAAACAGTTTGTAGCCGAGCAAAAAAAAAAAGTAATTAAAACCTTATCTCGACTGACTCACTGTAGCTGTAGACTGAGATACAAATAAAAAGGCTGAGCACCAAGAAGGTGGCAGGATTTCTCCTTTAGCTAATTTGGTGACGAGGGACCTGCTGACCCTAAGTGGGCATTTTCATAAAAACTTGAGCAGTTGTCCTAAAGTAGACAGTGTGACACAGTTTTAGAGCATTAGGGATTTTAAATCAATCCATCCATTATCCAACCTGCTATATCCTAACTACTGGGTCACGGGAGTCTGCTGGAGCCAATCCCAGCCAACACAGGGCACAAGGCAGGAAACAAACCCCGGGCAGGGCGCCAGCCCACCACAGGACGCGCACACACACACCCACATACACCAAGCACACACTAGGGACAATTTAGGATCGCCAATGCACCTAACCTGCATGTCTTTGGACTGTGGGAGGAAACCCACGCAGACACGGGGGGAACATGCAAACTCCACGCAGGGAGGACCCAGGAAGCGAACCCGGGTTTCCTAACTGCGAGGCAGAAGCGCTACCCACTGTGCCACCATGCTGCCCGGATTTTAAATTGCAATGCTGAAAATGAGTTTAACTAAACTTGTGTTTTTTATGGTTTAGCAGTTTGATGTTAATGTGTTATAGTTATAAAGCACACTCAAACCTGTTTTCAGTGAAGAGTGCCATAGTAAAAAAATGAACTGATTGAACTGATAAGTCCTCAGATACTCTGGTTTCCCTCCACATACCAAAGACTCACATGAGATGTTAAAGGGTGACTCTAACTTGGCCCAGTACGAATGTGTTTACTTTCACTCATCCTCACTTGTTTTGATCGGTATCAAAGTGAGAGGTTACAATGTTCCCGCGTTTGAACTTTGCCCATCAGTTCAAGGTCTGGGCATTTCTTATGTCCGCTAAAGCTTTGTGTCTGTGTAGCCATAAATTGCTTTGAAGGCCATCCCCCTTTCAAGTGCTCCAATCCTAACGTTTTATGGCTTCCCCAGAAGTGTCAGTCAGACCTTTCAGATCTTTAAAATACTGCACTTGGGATTCATTGTTTCACTTTGTACCTGAGGCTTAATCAATTGCTTCTGGCAGGTGCTTTAAGGAGGAAGGTGATCTCTTCGACGTAGGCAGTGTCTCAACCAACTGCTTATGTTTAAAGCTGTACTAAGGTATGTTGTGAAGAAAACAGGGAAAATTACAGAGGTCACCAGGAACCAGATGGCAGCTCAATTCAACTAAAACTCCATATTGCAACACATTAAAATTGAATAAAGTTCAAGGGAAAGTGAATATTTTTGTATCAACTTTACTGAATTACTTTCTTTTTACAGGAATTGCATGGTTATGATTAACATATCAGGAAAGGCTTTTGCCAAAAAAGTCAACATTAACCTATAGTTCCTTACAACTGAAATGTTTTTGGATTAAACAAACCAACAGATTTCCAGGTTTACAGGGTCATTATTTGCAAGTTTAAAGTGGACAGTGAAATGTTTACTTGCATGTGTAAATCAACTTGCAATACGTTGCCACTGTATTGTGACCTAGAATTGACACCAACAGGGGGCTTTATGCCTCAAAGCACTGATTGTAGCCCCAGAGCTAATTACTTCTGGGCAAGTACATGGGTAAATGACAGGGTTGTGACAGGAAATGCATTACAAATCCTGTAAACCAATATCTGGCAGCATGGCAGCACATTATCTTGTAGATATGGTCTCCTGCTATCCTGCAATGCAATGCACAGTTGATCTGGGAATAGGCTAACCTTTTAAGAGAGATTTCATGTCATTATCTAACCCGCTTAATCCAAACCTTGGTGGAGGTGGTGTGGGGTTTTGCTGGAGCCTATCCCAGCTAGCACAGGGTTCAAGGCAGGCCATTAAGAAACCCTGGACAGGGTGCCATTCAATTGCAAGGCGAACACACACACCCACACGGCAAAAACACATTAGATGTGGGTTTTGGAATTCGAGGGACACCTGGGTCACAAAAGTGAGGTCTAGGAAGATGTTCTTGGGAGTTGGAAATGACATTTCTGACCTTTGTCAGAAATGTCTAGATGTGGGGATGGAGGGTTTTTCATCTCCCTTTAACAGTCATGGGTGGGAATTCAGGGGGAAATGGTGACCTTTGAGCCTGTAATGTTCACCTCACAGTTCTGGACCTTTAAGTCTAGCACCTGGTGATGGCCATCCCATTTCTTTAACAAGTTTGGCATTCCTTTGTACCTTGAAGCCCTGTGAATCTGTAGTTCACATCTCTATCGCTGCTTGACCTTTCAGTAAGACCTCTTGGTTGACAGCCCATCCAAAACACTTGAACCTTTGAGGCCTGAAACATTTAAGAATCCAGGCCAAATTTATGTTAGAAAACTATTTAATTTATTAAAGCACAATGCAAAATGTAATGAAGGATGATGAAATGAAAGTAGTATCAAATACAATAAATTTTAACTTATTTCTTACCTAAAGTATAACATCTTTAATAGTATTATAGTATAAGAACTAAAGACAATAATAATAATAATAATTCAGTACATTGACAGTATATAGTGCTTTTCAAGCTGTTTACATTGTGAGTGGGAAGCCACTTTAACTACCACTAATGTGCAGCAACCACCAGGGTTAAGTGACAGCAGCCATTTTGTGCCTGTATGCTCACCACACATTAGTTGTTAGATGGTGAAGGAGTCAGAGATAGCCAATCAAAGACAAGGATGGTTAGGGGGACAGAATGACCAGGCTGTGGTAGATAATTTTATCTATCTATCTATCTGTAATTTAGCCAGGACATTGGGAGAGCGGTTTTAGGACCCAGTAGCACTGACACAGAGGCCCTTCCCTTCTCTTCTGTCTTCAAAAATGGAATCCCTGACTTAATCCATCCTTCACGCTTTTGCAAACAACATTCTAGACAAATGCGTGAAGTATTTGTTATGGACTTTTCTTTATATGATTAGATTTTTTAATTAAATATATGCATTTATTATCCTTATTTTAGTGACAGTTGGCCCTAGGTCTGAAGCAATCAGGTCAGGTCAGGTCAGGTCGGGGAGCATGTACTGGTACAGCATGTTGCCGCACCCACCACATGACAAAACAGTTCAGGATCCTGGTTGTCAACACCCCAGGCAGACCAATCCAGTCCAGTCCAGTCCCACCCTCTATCTGCTGCAGCCAGGTGTTAGGTGGGTGTCCCCTTGGCCTGGTCCAGCCACTCGGGTCCTCAACAATGAGGATCCTGTAATCCAGATCACCCTCGGGGAATCACACCACATGGCCATAGTGCCATAACAGATGTTCGCTCACAATGCAGGTAATGTGCCTCATTCGAGATTCCACAGAGCAACCACTCATTCAGCACAAAGTAAAACCAGCAGTACACAAGGATTCTCCAAAGGCACACAGTACCAAAGGAGTCTAGTCTTTGCCTCAGGTCACTGGATAGCATCCATGTCTCGCAACCATATAGCAAGACAAGAAGCACCAGGACTCTAAAGACTTGGACCTTCGTCCTTTTACAAAGATATTGGGAGGACCACACACCCCTTTCCAGGGACCTCATGACTCCTCCATGCTCTGCCAATCCATCTACTGACTTCATCAGAAGAGTCACCAGAGACATAAATGTCACTGCCATGGTAAGTAAACCTCTCGACAAGTTTGACACTCTCTCTTCAGGCAGACACAATGCTGATGGCTGTGCCTAAGAGGTCATTAAAGGCCTGGATCTTGGTTTTTATCTAGGACACTTGCAAGCCCAGACACTCAGACTCCTCACTTAGTCTCTCAAGATCCCTGATCAGAGCCTCCATGGACTTTGCGAAGATCACAGCATCATCGGCAAAGTCAAGATCAGTGAATTTTTCTTCGCCAACAGATGCCCTACAGTTGCTGGACCTTATGACCTTGCCCAACACCCAGTCCATGCAAGCACTGATAAGTCTCAAACAAACTATATAATTGCTTTGAAAAGCGTACCTATTTGTTGTTTAATGAAGTAGTTGAGCACAGAGAGCTGCTGTTTTGACATGGCTCAGTTCACAATGTCATTTGAACCATAGTCCACAACAGAGAAATATCCCCCTGTGGTTTTGCAGATTTGACCAAATCCTTTATTATAGTGTTTTCCAGCGTTTTCAGTTCAGCTTTTTTTTCTCAATTTCCAACTTGGCTCACTGAACTGTCACAAGTTCACACACCTTTGTTTTTTAGGCATTGAGGTTTCTGATGTGAATTGTTTTGGTTTTTTTTTGTTTTTTTTTTTGCCATGAGCATTTGCTAGTGGGCAATGGAAGCTTGTTTTCTTGACAGAAGACCTTCTCCCGAAGTAGGTCCTTGTGAGAGCTTGAAAGCCCCTTTACAGCCTCAGTTGAAAGTTGGGATGAGCTCAGGAACAGAGAGTGCGGGAGAAGGCTAGCCAAGGTAAAAGCATGAATGTGTAAGTGGACCATCCATCTTACCAGACAGAT
This sequence comes from Erpetoichthys calabaricus, assembly GCF_900747795.2. NCBI lineage: Eukaryota > Metazoa > Chordata > Cladistia > Polypteriformes > Polypteridae > Erpetoichthys > Erpetoichthys calabaricus. Next base: position 95,224,651 of record NC_041403.2, on the reverse strand, counting down.
GGTGCTTCTGCTTCAGATCTTGTTTAGCTGGTGTCAGAGAGACTTTTATGTTTTATTGTGCTCCATATTATTTGTGTACTGTGCTCTCCAATTCCATGTACTTGTCTGTTATTATTTTTGTAATAAAATCCCTTTATATATATATATATATATATATATATATATATATATATATCCATCCATCCATTTTCCAACCCGCTGAATCCGAACACAGGGTCACAGGGGTCTGCTGGAGCCAATCCCAGCCAACACAGGGCACAAGGCAGGAACTAATCCCAGGCAGGGTGCCAACCCACCGCAGTATATATATATATATATATATATATATATATATATATATATATATATATATATATATATATATATATATATATATATATAGTAACAGATAGAGGCTTTGTCCACCTCTTGAACCCTCAGGTACCACTCTGAACACCAGATGAAAGTATAAATAGTATTTATTTCACTATTACACTGTGCACAAAGCACCCTCCACTCCACACTCATAAATCACAACAATTCTCTCTACAATAAACCAATCCTCCTCACCCAGACACTTCGCCCTCCTACCTCCCAGCTCAGCTCAGTGTCTGGGCTTTCCCACAGTCCTTTTATATCCCCTGACCCGGAAGTGGTTCCTGGCCAAACCCACAAGTCCTTATTCCCTCCGGGTCAGGGTAAACAGTCCTTTCTTCAGCCCGGGAGCACGTCGTTCCTTCCTGTCACGTGATGATGACGCACTCCCGGGTTATAGGGCACATAAGAGCCCACTAGCCCCCCTACAGCGACTCCCGGTGGTCCCCAAGGTATCCAGCAGGGCTGTGTATATAAACTACAAAGTCCATGAGGCCCTGCTGGAACTCGGGGCACGATCATGCTGTCCGGAGGGCTCCTCCTGGCGGCCTGGGGGTGGCGACCAGCGTCTGTAGCCGGTCGTCCATCACAATATATATATATATATATATATATATATATATATATATATATATATATATATATCTGCGGTGGGTTGGCACCTTGCCCGGGATTGGTTCCTGCCTTGTGCCCTGTGTTGGCTGGGATTGGCTCCAGCAGACCCCCGTGACCCTGTGTTCAGATTCAGCGGGTTGGAAAATGGATGGATGGATGGATGGATATATATATAAATATATATATAGGGTGGCACGGTGGCGCAGTGGGTAGCGCTGCTGCCTCGCAGTTGGGAGACCTGGGGACCTGGGTTCGCTTCCCGGGTCCTCCCTGTATGGAGTTTGCATGTTCTCCCCGTGTCTGCTTGGGTTTCCTCCGGGCGCTTCGGTTTCCTCCCACAGTCCAAAGACATGCAGGTTAGGTGGATTGGTGATTCTAAATTGGCCCTAGTGTGTGCTTGGTGTGTAGGTGTGTTTGTGTGTGTGTCCTGCGGTGGGTTGGCACCCTACCCGGGATTGTTTCCTGCCTTGTGCCCTGTGTTGGCTGGGATTGGCTCCAGCAGACCCCCGTGACCCTGTGTTCGGATTCAGCGGGTTGGAAAATGGATGGATATATATATATATATATATACTGTACTTTGGCGTTCTTGCCATTAGTTCAGTGCAGCTCAATAACCCCATACAGGGCTCTTGTCCTATTCCTAAACTACTCTTTTTGCAATCACTGTGCACTCAAATAAATCTCTCCAAAAGCTAAAATCCTTTTAACAGCTAAGGAAAAAGTGCTATGATCTTTTTGTGACATTCTGAGTTTTTGAAGTCATGCTCACTATGTTAATTGGCAGGCAATGTGGCACAGTGGTTAAAGCTTTGGACTTCAAACCCTGAGGTTGTGTGTTCAAATTCCACCACTGACACTGTGTGACCCTGAATAAGTCACTTTACTAACCTGTGGTCCACTTGGGAAAACAAATGTAACCAATTGTATCTCAAATGTTGTAAGATGCTTTGGATAAAGGCATCTGCCAAATAAATAAAGGTAATTGATATGTGAACATAATTAAAAGAAGCTAATATAAATCAGTACTGAACAAGGCTGCCTTCTTCTTAAGGAATGCAGTGTATTTCATGTTCCTTTAAATGAACTAGTAATTTGTTTAGGGTTACATCAATATTGTTGTTAACAAAAACACCACATGCAAAATTCTGCATCCACATGTAGTCAAGTAGAGAGCTCTCATAGCTCTCACAGCAATTCTGAAAGCACATGATTTGTTATCTCTCAGATATGCATTTAATCAAACAGCTAACATACAGTAGTGCTTCACATAATTATCTTTCTTTCTAATGGCTTGTTTTTCGATTAATTCTGACCATCAGAACCATTAAATCAGAGTACCCAGCAACTGAAGTGAGCTTCAGCTTGCCATTTGTGTAGCATATACTAGAGTATCTCTTCTGACTTAATGTTTAATTTATTTTCATTCACAATCTAAGATGGGACTGGGCCTGTTTGCAAACCCACCCATACAGTACATCCATACACAATGGCCAGTGTACCGCTGCATACGAATCTAATAAAAGTTATAATAAACACGGCTTAGGGTGCACTGCAGCAGCAATCAAAATCACCCCAGTGCTCAAAGCGTGGAAAGTGAAATGGCTAATGTGATATGGCTGTTGCCCTGCCTCCTCCTGACACTCACAGACATCTCAGGATTTCAAGCAGTATTCATTTGCAGTGCTGCTGATGTGTGATTTTTATTTATGCTGGCAGGAATACTTCAGTGAACAGAATTGTTCATACACACAAATATGGGTAACTGATAAAACAATGCTGACAAGTGAGTGTGTGATCTTTGAGTTAATTACGTAGTTAACATTACATCATGCTTAAGTTCCTCTATAAAAAACGTTAGGCAGACCCAGTTGCTCATTATGCTAGCTACTGTAGGTGTCAAAGTCTTTGAGTGAGGATTTTGACAGGAGCTTTGGTAATGAAGATTGTTCAGCTTACAACAAAGTTACCGAGGTTATCTTGGCATAAAATGTGAAAGGATTGTAGTACCAGTAGTAGTAGTATTACCAGTGTTAATAGTAATACTAGTACCTTTAGTAATAATAGTAGTATTACTATTAATAGTATCAGTAGTAGTAGTACTGTACCTGTAACAGTAGTAGTAGTATTACCAGTATTAGTAGTAATACTAGAAGTAGTATCAGTAGTAGTACCAGTAGCATTAGTAGTAACAGTAGTAGTAGTACTGATAGTAGCAGCAGCAGTCGTAGTAGTAGTATTAATAGTAATAGTAGTAGTAGTAGTGCTAATAGTAGTAGTAATTGTAGTAGCAGTAGTAGTAGTAGCAGTACCGGTATTAGTACCAGTAGTAGTAGTAGTAGTAGTAGTTCCAGCAGTAGTACTAGTACTAATAGTAGTGCCAATAGTAGTAGATGCGGGTACATTTTCCTGTTGTGGCTTAGATGTGCCAATTCCCTTAACAAAAGGTAAATTCCAGTAAGCTGGGGATGTTCTGCCTCTTGTTCTGGTTGTAATGGATGTGCTGGATTGCTGTTGATTCCTTCTTTATGTGTTTCGACTTGGAATGACTAAATAATGATCTGATGATTGCAGCCACCTGGGTTGCGGCTTTGGTGTGATCACGCCTCTAACACCTAATGCTATTTGTATGTGGCTGAGTGTTGCAACCTCCAGATTCTGGTAGCTATCTTTCACGTGCATCTTGTAATATCTCCTGCTATGCTTCTTCTGGATTTTTTGCTGCTTTGCTGTCATTACACGTCTGCACTTCCCCACCCTGCCCATCTCACCTTCTCCGCTGGCCTGTGCTGCATCGCTACTACTGTCAGATAAGTATTGGCTTTCTACTATGCTGAAATACTCTTTTTATGAACTCCTTCATATTAGACAGTTTGTCCACAGCAAATTATCAGACTAGAATGTCCTAAAAGATATTGATATTGTGCTGTGCCCAAATAATTTACATTGTGAGTCAGGTCGCCACCACTGGGCTGCAAATGCAAAAGTTCACACTTTGGAAATATAGCGTGTCGGTGTGTCATACTTGCAATATGGTCAAATAAATGCTGGTTATTGATCTGTGCACAATGAACCCTCATTAGCTAATAGTGCGTTGCTTAACACAAGATTTCTTAATGACAAAGCATTGATCCTATCAGAACACAAATCTGTCATCCATTTATATCTTTCTCTGTCTTCCCACGCCATCAGCCTCCTTTTCTAAATTTTCACCAGTCACATCTCTATTTGTTAATGAACTGCTTTGTAAGGTGAGGCAGCCTATAAATAAAATGCATTATTATTATTATTACTATTTGTGTACTGGACCCCATTCCCATCACACTTCTTAAATCCTGCCTTCATGCCATAATCCCGACTGTAACAACAATAATAAATACATCCCTTGACAATGTCTTTGTGCTAGCCACTTTTAAAATCGCTTCTGTAAAACCAATGTTAAAAAGTCTGGTCTTGATGCTGACCATCTTAATAATTTTCAGCCTATTTCCCACTTGCCTTTTCTATCAAAAGTTTTTGAGTATGTTGTAGTTTCCCAACTCAGCAATTACTTAACTTCTAATAAATGGATGAAACCTTTTCAGTTTGGTTTCAGAGTGCAGCACAGCTGTGAAACTGCCCTGTTTCAAGTAACCAATGATTTGCTTATGGCAACAGACACTGGACAAGTGAGTATATTAATTCAGTTGGACCTCAGTGCAGTATATGACATCGTCAGACATGATATTCTACTATCCAGAATGGAGAACATTCTGGGTGTCTCTGGCACTGCCGTCCAGTGGTTTAAGTTCTAACTGACTGATAGGCAAGAGTTTGTTAGTCTTGGCTACAGCAGGTCCAGTCTGTCACCATTCACACAAGGAGTTCCTCAGGGCTGGGGTTCGGAAGGGGTTGGTCATAAAGTCTTTTTTATTATTTGGATGTTCTTAAAATTTTAAGCCTGTATATGCTGGGTTCAAGTCCAAGTGTCTGTTAATGGCATTTTTATTAGAGAGTCATGATTCAGATAGCTCTCTGGCACTCTTAGTATTGGCCCTGAATTTTACTTTCACAGTGTCCCAGTTAAACATTTGTCCGGTGGAACTTGTGTGTGTGTAAATCAGAGACTGTGGGTCACTTCTTCTGCTGGCATTGCAATGTTCCTGTATGTATGTTGCAAGTCTTTTAGATGTTTGTACCATGTATACCCCTTAGCATGTATTGCATGTGTTACAATGGTTGCTAATTCTTTTGAACAAAATCTTAACACATCTCCGTTTATGTGATGAAGGGTGGTTGCTGGAAAAGTGTAGTATTTTGTATGCATAACATTTCTTGCAATAAACACTCATAATTAAACTGGCGTGGTTACCTCTTTCAATGGAAATGTCAAGGATATTGATGCTTCCGTTCATTTATTTTTCTATTATGAATTTGATTATGGGGAGTACTGAGTTGATGTGGCTGTAGAATTCATTCAGCTGGTTACTTTTTAATATGATGAATGTGTCGTCAATATAATGTATCCAGAGTTTAAGTTGGAACTGAGTTAGAGCCGTGCTTTCAAATTGCTGCAAAACCATTTCAGCTAAGAGTCCTAATAACGGAGATCCCATTGGCATGCCTTCTTTCTGTCTATAGTATTTTTCCATTAAAATGGAAGTGTTTTTTTTTTTTGGCTAAGTGATATTAGCTAAGTCATATTATTATATGTCCTTAGTGGTTAGCTTCGTTCGAGCTTTGTATGGTGGGGTTGTTGTTTAGTTTTGTCAATAAAGGCTTTGTGGCCAAATGAATTGGGATCATAGAATATAATGACACAACATCAAAAGAAACCATGATGTCATCATCAGCAATGGATATATTCTTTTTTTTATTGATTTTAACTAGAAACAGATAACATTCCATACAGTTAAGTCAAACTTAACCAATCAAATCAAAGCAAAATTCAACCCCCACCCAAGAGAAAGGGAGAAGAGCCAGCAAATAAAGCTACTCTATAAAAGGAACAAGAAAAGTATGATATCCTATTCCCCGAGATGAAAGCTTATTCTAAAATGTTATTGATTAAATCCTGCCATATTTTTTAAAAGTTTTGAAGAGATCCTCTAAGTGAGAATATGATTTTTTCCAATTTCAAGTAATACAGAACATCAGTTACCCAATGACTTAAGTGTGGTGGGGTGGGATTCTTCCAGTTGAGCAAGAGAAGTCTACATGCTATTAGTGTAGTAAAAGCAATTTCTCCACTTTAAGGCTATCTGGGATTACACCATTAGGAATGAATGTGACACCGAGGCTGTCTGACTGATAGGCATGCAAAGATTTTTGTACAAAATGTTGTTAATTTGATGCATGCCCAGGACATGTGGACCAGTGAGGCTGGAGCTAGACTGCAACGTTCACTGGTTGAAACTTGCCCTGGAAACATTTTGGACAATTTTAAATGAGATAAATGCATTTGGTAAAAGATTTTAAGCTGAATGATTCAATGCTGTGTACCTATGGAACTCAAGTGTATTTTGTGCATGGCTGCCTTCCACTCCTTTACTGAAATATTAATCCTTTCCCCAAAATTGTAGAGATGCTATCTGTGTCTCTCTCTCTCTCTCGTGCCTGTGTGTGTGTCTCTCTCGTGTGTGTGTCGCGCTCTCTTGCTCTCTCTCTTGCTCGCTGCACAGGAAATGCACAGGGAGAGACTGAACACGTACAAACCAAAAGGGAAACTGCCTTGTTTGTATACTGAGTGTGTGGTCATGAACAGATGCAAAAGTTTGGCTAACTTTTTGGTCGTAAACCGATTTGTACGTGTTCCAAGACGTTCGTGAACCGAGGTTCCACTGTATACAGGGTGTCCCAAAAGATGAACACATACTTTAAATGTTCCAAGATGGTTCTGCCTTACCCAAAAGTGTTTCCATGAAGCAACTTTGGGGTAATGTTCCATAAAAAAGACAGTATATGAAAACAAAAAGGCTGTAAGTTCATTTCTTGGATTGATCCTGAGTGGGTAATTTTCTGAGCTAATGCATAGTCCATACTAATAATAATAATTCTTTGCATATATATAGCGCTTTTCTCAATACTCAAAGCGCTCAGCAATTGCAGGTTAAGGGCCTTGCTCGAGGGCCCAACAGAGCAGAGTCCCTTTTGGCATTTACGGGATTTGAACAAGCAACCTTCCATTTGCCAGTGCAGATCCCTAGCCTCAGAGCCACCACTCAGGGTTACATTACTTAAAATACATTGATTGTGCTGTCTGAAAATGTTAGGCCAATAGTGGTCCATGTGATAATTCTTGTTTACCGATGGTGCCAGAGAGTGGTCACATATCACTGGTTGGTCAGACATGCAAGTCATAATTTCATTGTATTCTACATGTGACAATAAAAACATATATATTGCCACATGTGTGTGTCAAAGGGTCACCCTCCAGTGGAGCCGTGGGCCAAGAGGGTCACTGCTGTTAACTATGTCATCTTACTTTGCCTACACGGTGCAGAGAAACCACCCAGTTAGGGCAATTGACTCTACCCCTTCTGGTCCCAGAACCATAAAAGCCCAGCTGCCCAAAAGGAGGTGTCACTTACTGGCTGGAAGCTTGAAGAGACGAAGCTCCTTCAAATCTTAAGCAAAGTGATTAAAGACGTCTTTTAGAGGCAATGTTTCTGTTGTAAAGAATATTAGAGGGCATCTCTTTTTGTTATTGTTTTGTTTGTTATTGCGCCATTGTGCACTATTTTTGTTTAAGTTTAGAAGTAAATGGGGATGGCCAGGTTGTGCCCCAACATTTACCATGTCATTCCACCAATCATTCCCTTCGATGACACACAATATATGTGTATATATTTATATATATATATATATATATATAATAATAATAATAATAATAATAATAATTCTTTGCATTTATATAGCGCTTTTCTCACTACTCAAAGCGCTCAGCAATTGCAGGTTAAGGGCCTTGCTTAAGGGCCCAACAGAGCAGAGTCTCTATTGGCATTTTACGGGATTCGAACCGGCAACCTTCCGATTGCCAGTGCAGATCCTTAGCCTCAGAGCCACCACTCCGCCTGTATATATTTATGTGTGTATATATAATACCAGAATTTTAATAAAATTTCAAATAGTTGAGTGGTTAGTTGTTTCAGAAGAGAAGTACCCTTTTACTTTGTTATTGACATTGATGATTACTGTTAAAGAAGATCGCTTTGATTAAACCAAAGAATCTGCACAGGAAAATCAAAACAGCATAATAAGGAGCCAGGGCTAAACTGAGAAGGCTGGCATGGCCATTCCAAGGTACACAAGCTCACAGTAACTGTCCAGCTACTTCCAGTATATGCTACTCCATTAATGTCAGGAAATACAATTTCTTCATTAAAAAACATCTGCTTAAGTTTACTTGTACAAAAAGAGATCACACATTAAAAATCTTAAATACAAATAGGATGTATTACGTGTTGTTGTCAGAGACGTCTGCTCTTCAATGTTTCCTAACATTTTCAAGTTCCCTAAAATTCTCTCCTGATTGTCCCCTATGTCTTCTCAAGATTCTGAACACCTTTCTTCCTATCAGTAAAACTTTATTTCAGTTCTGTCCTCCAAATAAGGTTCATTGGGCCGTCTTACTAGAAGTCATTTTAAATGTTACATGTCAGTAACTTGACAATAATCAGCGGTCATCTCAGCTTAACACTGTCGGTGAAGTTGGCAAAATGATAAAAAGTAATATTCAGAAAAAGAAAGGTTAAATGGTGAGTGCTAAGGTTTACTACATTTAAGTTGTTATTCCTTGGTTTCTAAATGTTTTGTTATAATTTTAGACTTTGCACAATGTATAGGATTTTGTAGTTCATCATAAATGACCTTTGAGGGCGTAACCTTCATTTTTGTTTGTTTGTGCCTGTGACCAAAATAGATTAAAAAAAGATGTGTGATTCTAAGAATAGTAAACCAGTGTGGTCTGTAGTGTTCAGTTTCAAAGGTACAGTACAATACAATACAATACAATACAATACAGTTTATTTTTGTATAGCCCAAAATCACACAAGAAATGCCGCAATGGGCTTTAACAGGTCCTGCCTCTTGACAGCCCTTCAGCCTTGACTCTCTAAGAAGACAAGGAAAAACTCCCAAAAAAAAACATTGTAAGGAAAAAATGGAAGAAACCTTGGGAAAGGCAGTTCAAAAAGTGACCCCTTTCCAGGTAGGTTGGGCGTGCAGTGGGTGTCAAAAAGAAGAGGGTCAATACAATACAATACAATACACAGAACAGAACAAATCCTCAATACAGTATAAAAATAAAAATTTTAGAAGTACGGAGCAGAATTTAACAGTAGATGATATCACATAATATGATTTGGATTTGTTTAGAGTCCTGGAGACCTCATTCATCAAGCTGCCTCCCCCATTTGGCCATTCCACAGCTGAAATAGTGCTAATCCGATGAAAGGACCCGTCTACCCCACGATTCCTGCGATCCTTCATCAGGGATGACTTTACCTTAGGCAGGAAAAACAACTTGGCAGGTGGGCCGAGCAACCAAGTCCCACATTTGAGTACCGAGAAGAGAAACAGAATAGGTGAGGGTTAGTATCCAATTATAACTATCATGTTACTTATGTTTTAGTGCTAATGACTAACAACAGAGTCTGTACAGTCAATCAGCAGCTCTAGTCAGGATATGCTAAACTGAAGTAGTGAGTTTTCAGCCGGGATTTAAAAGCTGAGACCGAAGGGGCATCTCTTATAGTAGCAGGCAGACCATTCCACAGTTTAGGGGCCCTGTAACTAAAAGCTCGACCTCCCACCGTTATTTTATTAATCCTTGGCATCATAAGCAAACCGGCATCTTGAGATCTTAATGTGCGCTCTGGTTTGTAAGTCATGATAAGTTCAGACAAGTAAGCTGGACCTTGGCCATTTAATGCTTTATATGTTAGAAGGAGGATTTTGAAATCTGCCCTAAACTTAACAGGAAGCCAGTGTAAGGATTTAAGAACTGGAGTTATGTGTTCGTATTTTCTTGTTCTTGTAATAATTCTTGCAGACGCATTTTGGATTAACTGGAGGCTGTATAAAAAACAGTTTGAACATCCAGTAAACATCGCATTGCAGTAGTCAATCCTACTAGTAATAAATGCATGAATTAATTTCTCAGAATCCTGTTTATTTAGAAAGTGCCTTAACTTCCTAACATTTTTAAGATGGAAGAAACATGATTTGGACAACTTTGTAATATGCGCTTTAAATGACATGCTAGAGTCAAAGATAACTCCTAGATTGCGGGCTGATTCAATGAAATTAATGGCGAGTCCAACTGAGTTAAATGATGACAAAATATTGTTGTGATCAGCGTCATTCCCTCCAACAATTAACATCTTTGTTTTATCTGTGTTTAAAGACAAGTAGTTCTCATTCATCCACTCCTTTAATTTGCTAACACAACTAATTAAAGACAACATCGGAGAAACTTCATTTGATCTAAATGAAAGGTATAACTGGGTGTCATCTGCATACGAGTGAAAATTAACATTATGTTTCCTAATGAGAGATCCCAGTGGAAGCATGTAACGTGAAAACAGTAAAGGTCCCAGTACTGAGCCCTGCGGGACACCATATTGAACTTCTGTGTATAATGATGGAGTACTGCCAGCACATTTCTGTACATATTGGAATCGATTTGATAAATAAGAACTAAACCAAGCGAGCACGGTGCCTGTAAGCCCAACAGCATTTTCTAGCCTGTGCAGTAAAATAGAATGGTCAATGGTGTCAAATGCTGCACTTAAGTCTAACAACATAATTACAGTGGAGTTTCCTTCATCAGAGGATATCAGAATGTCATTTACAACCTGCGTTAGTGCTGTTTCTGTACTATGACCTGTGCGGAAAACAGACTGGAATTTCTCAAATAAATTGTAATGCATAAGGTGTGACTGAAGCTGATTGACGACTACTTTTTCTAGTATTTTAGAGAGAAAGGGTAAATTTGAAATAGGCCTATAATTATTTAGTATGTGTGGGTCTAGGTCTAACTTTTTAAGTAATGGTTTAATGACTGACACTTTTAGTGCTTCAGGTGGCGCTGCAAGAACATCCAGTACATCATCTCCCTTGTAGCCAACATTATTACTCAATATTTTCCTAAGCCCACATTCTATTTTATTTATGCTTCCAGTTTCCCTCAGGTGTAAAGAAATCCACAGTTTAGAGACCAGATTCCACAGAACTCATACCAGAAGTACTTCTGGACACAGAGTCCTTGGTTCTAATGATGAAGAATTTTGAGCTAGAATTTTGATGCTACTTTAAGAAGCTAACTCACTGGAAGTCCTTTGCATTTGAAACCATGGGAGTGCTTCTTTAAGCATGGTGTAGACAAAATATATCATCCATCCATCCATCCATCCATTTTCCAACCCGCTGAATCCAAACAGGGTCACGGGGGTCTGCTGGAGCCAATCCCAGCCAACACAGGGCACAAGGCAGGGAACCAATCCCGGGCAGGGTGCCAACCCACCGCACAAAATATATCATGTAAAAGTAAATGTTACGACAGTTCTTAAAAAGCAGATGAATGTGCTATTGTCAAAATGTAGCTGCTTGCTACCCAAACATGATTGCTGGAACAAACGATTTTATCTGGTTAGTAACATTTCTATTTCTAATGTTTTGTTCCTTCATAAGTGTCATACACGTAAGCCACTGGAGCACCTCATTGGCTTTGGGCAGGTAAGAAAGAATGGTGAAGGATAAGAGTAAACACAGTCCTCAACTGCTACTTTCTTGTTTCCCCTAGAATGGAGGAGGACTTTGCATCCTGGCAGGTTGCAACACTGCAATCACTCAATGGAGATACAGGTGGCAGCACAACAAAATGCTTGTGGTTCTAGCAGACATCATGGAGCAAGCATCCCCATTGTCAGGGCTGGGGAGAGGCCATCCTCTGCAAGTAAGGCAAAAAGCAACATCCTTCAGATGGCACAAGGGAGGCAGATAAGTGTGGACCTGGGAAGGAGGCTGTAGTTCCCGCTAATTTTAATAACATTCCCAAGGCCTGACATTATCATTTGGTCAGAGCAAGCAAGGAGGTTCATCCTGATAAAACCCAATATCCTAAGGAGGGGTACAACAAGCCCTCAAGAGGAAAAACACCAAGAACCAGGACTTGGTTCAGAAGTGCAGTGATAAAGAGTAGGAAAGATGGCTGTTCCCTGACGAGGTAGGCTGTAAAAGGTTCCCAGCACAATTGATGTGGTCAGTACTCACTGCACTGGGAATATCAGGGAAAGAAAGAAAGACAGCAACCCACAGGATTGGACAGGCAACCGAAAAAGCCTCCTATTGGTGATTGAACAAAAGGCATGAGTTGAGCTGAAGGCCAGGAGCTCACAGGCAGTGATTTATCCACCACTGCTGACCTGTCAACTGGAGTACTGTTTGTCACAATTAGTGGTTGAAACACCCAGGGAAAGTCGGGTACTGTCTAATGACATCAGTTCCCCACCAAAGGCCACATTAACAAAGAGTGACTGAAGTTGTGGCATCTTAGGATGTAACTAAGAATGGGTGAACCATGACATCACTTCTGCTGTGTCAACCGAAGCCCTGACACTTCCGGACAGTCTCCTATATAAGATAAAGAGAAACTAGACAACCAAATGTCAAAGTTCATTTTCGACCCTGATCCCTTCAAAGACAGACCTTGTATTATAGAGGCAAAATGCCTAATGTTTGACAGACCAGTGATCCTCCAATTTTAGTTCCTGATTTGGATTTTCTGCCATTATGTTCCATTAAACACAATTACCATCTTGGCACCCCACCTCTTGACTACCTCTCTAGTTTGTTTCCTACAGTGGAGTCGTTGGCAGGGTTTCCCTGGACACCATGACCAAACATGTTGGTCTAGCAACAATGATACAACATCTTACAGACCAGCTGATACATCTTCAATTTCAGGTTTCATCTCAGTAGACCAACTTCACAGAAACGACCAAGGCGCTCCCAGAGCCTGCATATGTGACAGTGAATTACCCAGGGTCACACACTGATCCACTGCCATGAGTTCAGCCTGAAATGTCCCTCATGTGTCTACACTATTCTGAATAAACTAAACTGTAGCTAACATTTTTAGTTAAACTCTGCAGTCTGTGCATGCCATCAAACTGCCAATACAATTTAGGAAAACCCCTGTTGCTAATGCTGTGATATCCAGAAAGTCATTTTGACAATTTCCAGTGAAGAGCACCTTACTGTGATTTGTAATCAGTGTTGATGTCTGTCAATTCCAGGAGCAACTAAAGATAATATTTTATAAAAAATCAAACTTTGTAAAATATCTTAGTTTTAAAAAATATTTTAAAGTATGTAGGTCTGCTGTAAAGGAAACATCTTTACTAGGTTTGTAGCCTCATAATTGAATCCTTCGTGAATACTACGTCTATGTGAATTTCCCCTTGGGATTAATAAAGTATCTATCTATCTATCTATCTATCTATCTATCTATCTATCTATCTATCTATCTATCTATCTATCTATCTATCTATCTATCTATCTATCTATCTATCTATCTATCTTCTAAATTTATTTAAGCTTGCCAAGTAAAGCATTTTTGTGTTGAGCAGAGCCGGCCTTGCCTTTTAAATTTTGATAATAATTTACAAATAGCTTGACTCAAGTTCCCCAAGCTGACAGGGGACAATTCAAAAGCAATTTTGTTAGCTTCTCTCCTTGCTTCTCCAACTGGACAAAACAATTCATCAGACTCACCGACCTGCCATCACTAAAGCCGGTATCATTTTGTTGTAGTTTACTCTCGATAAATTGCTCAAGCTGCTTCCGCTCTGTTTCTTCTTGCAGTAAATTGAACAAAGTGTGTTTCCTGATGGAAGCCTTTATTTAGAAATTTTGAAATAATTTTCTTGCCAACAACTGTGCTCCTTGAGGGATGACATCTGCATACACTGATAATAAGCCAAAAGAAAAGAAACACAGCAGTGAAGCTCGGCAATGAACAGAAACGTAATCAAAGAATCTACTGATGTCTTAGAACACATACCAGCTAATCATCAATGGCAGCAAATCTGAAAAGCCACGTTCAGCAAAGCATCGCAGTTACAAGCTGGGCATTTGATGATATAGGAGCTGTCTGGTAAAGAATCGATGAAAAAACAAAAACTGCTGTCAGCCTGCCAAAATATTGCCTTTGGGACTTTACAAAATAGGCGAGTTAAAAATAAAGGAAAGACAGCAGAAGACATTAGATGGCACCTTCTCAGGCTGTTCTAAGCCATGGAGTCTTAACTGTTATAAATTAATCTCCAGCTAGTCACTGCACCTGTACAGAATTTCTCTTTCTCCATTGTTTTCACTTCCTGCTTTCCTAGTGAGCTCACGTCTTATTTGAAGGTTGCCCTTCTCCCTCAGATATTTCCTACTTAACCAAGCTGCAGTCCTTTTACTCACAAAATGAATGTGAGCAAAAGAGTGGAGTGGAAGTGTGGCTCCCATATCTCACAATGGAAGCTCCGGGACAAAGTTTTTCCTTGAAATACTAGAAGTCTAATAGGCTATGTTCACATTACAAGCCTCATTGCTCAATTCTGATTTTTTGTTCAGATTGATCTGCCTGTCTTGATGGTTCACACTCATTGTACAAGTGATCTGTAACTGTACTGTGAACACATCTGGTCTCTGAAACAACACGCACATGCATATTGATATGTTTGTGTACGAGTCATCTGCATCACCAACAACAAAAAACTTCATATTTGTGAAACAACTTGTGGTATTAAAACCAATAAAATGAATGTGTTAGTAGCTCATGTATGCATCATATTTTGCTCTGGAGAATTGCAAACAGTTCGTTAACTATACATAATGAGGCTGAAAAAAAGCCAGAAAGCTAGCTTTACTGTTTTTGCAGCTATTGCTGGTACTTCTGCACCAAGAGATGTGTGGGTACAACAAAGAAGCATGCAATGGTGGGACCGTGACTGCTGTCACTGCTGTAGCTCTCCTCCATTGTTGTTTTGCCAGGCTGCACAATAATATAGAGCCGCAGAGCCATATGTCCCCACAGTTTTTGACCACAGTTTCTTGGTGGAAGTACGATTAGTGATAAGTTAGGGTTAAGGTTAGGATTAGGGTAGGGGATATGGCCATTACTGGCATGCTGTGACACGCATAATTCCAAAAAATAAAATCTTATTTAAAGAGATATATACCCTCTACCTTCAAGTCGATCAAAACACTGTAAAACCTCACTAAAACTGTCCTAAAACTGTTCCTAAATAAATAATTTAATCTCCTTATAAAATTCAATCACTTTCACAATAAAATTTATGACTCAAAATAGAGGGTTTTAAAAATGACGCCCCCTACTGGTCAAATTTAAAATTGCTTTAAAAACTGAAACAAATAAGGAATACAATTTGTATAAATATTGAACTTTAAAAGGACATTAAAAACAGGGTTATTGAGTGTTAAACAATCCATATTACTAACCGAGAATGCTAAACCGGATGGACGCAGGGACATCCGGCCATGGGCCGTAGCCGCAAAAAGACGTACTGCGCAGGCGCCCCAAGAAATGAGGGGCCGCGAGAAGCGGATGAGGGGCCGCGAGAGGCGGACAAGACCACAGAAAAAAGGAGTGAGCACAGAAAAAAGGAGTCAAAGAAATGAGGCGGCACGAGCACAGAAAAAAGGAAAAGGCACAGAAAAAAGTAGTCAAACGCAGGCAAAGCACGAAACCCATTGCACACGAAACTAGCACACAAAAAAAAAAGAAGACGCTCGCGCACAACAGCAAGGCACCCCCCCCCCCCCCCCCCACACAGGCACCGGACGGGACACACACCAAGAGGGGGATTTTTTAACAAGCCCATGGAACACAAAAAAAAAAGAACACAAAACCACCCCACACACCCTACAAGCAACGGACGGGACACACAAAGAGGGGGATTCAACAAGCCCCTGGAACACAAAAAGAAAGAAGACGCTCGCGCAACAACAATCCTCACCCAACCCCCCCACCAACACACATCCCCCCCCCCACACATCAATAAGAAGTGACACCCAAAGCCACATATCTAAAGGAAACGTCCATATTAAACATACGTCATCTCAACACCTTCACACTAGGCAGCATAGGTGGATCTCCATACAATAAAGCACTATTAACCGTTCAACTGCAGAAAAGGCTCCATATTAACAGTGAGTGCGATCCTCATTATTACTTAACCATATTTCGCACGCTGAGGAACAAACAAGTCATGAATACACGGTCACGGGTACAAAACGATTCGGATCGGATAACGGGACCAAACACACGAACACGAATGAAACAACAAAATACACGGGGGCGCATACAATGCGCTTCGGAAACTCACGGGAGAAAAAATGTCTCGGATCAAAAAACGCAAAGCTCAAGTAACCCGGTTACAGAGACGTGCCCAAATGGACAGACACATTGAACGTAGGCGCATACAGCGCGCGTCTCAAAGTGCTGCATCGAAACAAGTACGATTTCAAAAGAAAGAGCTCGCGACTCAGACATACAAAAAAGGGAGCGAATAGACAGAATACATGAACGAAGATATGTACAACGCGCATATGACCTGCCAGAAAACAAGCAAACAAGACTCCAAAAGCAGAAAGCACAACTGACCGACATACAAAAACGGACAAGGCTCGATACAAACAATGCACGACGTAGACTGAAACGGACTTTTGGCAAAGCGGAGGCGAATCAATTAAAACTACAAAATAGCGCGTCACAAATAATGGACATGCAACAACGCGGCACTCAAACGCCACAAGCAAAACATGCCCGTCTCGGACATCAACGCGAGACAACGCGTTCAATAATGAGTCGACTATTGAGGAAAATTCATTGGGATTAATGAATGTCATTTGCAATCATTGTCATTCACTTAACTTCCCAGAAGAAACAACTGGCAATACAAATAATGAATTTACACGTTGTTGTCAAAAGGGGCAGATTAGACTGCCTCCTTTACATTCATATCCTGAATATCTACAGAAGCTTCTAACTAACGATGTGCCTGAAAGTAAAAACTTTATGAACTGCATTAAATCCTACAATAGTTCATTTGCTTTTGCATCTACCGGAGTACATATCAGGCCACCAAAAGGCAATGGCCCATACTGCTTTCGCATATGTGGTTAACAAAACGCACTATATTATGTCCAAAAAATATTAATGTGAATCACATTAATAACCAGGTCATTTCATTACTTCCTGGAAAGACACGGCTCTTTCTAAGCTCTGACAAAGTTGACTCTGATGACAACAATGAACATCTGAATTTCCCCTTAGAATATTTGAACACTATTAACCCAGACGGATGACCACAACACAACCTTACCCTTAAAAACGGTGTTATTCAAGCAACAGTTCTTACAGAATCACATGCTAACAATACTGTTCTTATTCCTAAAATTGACCTTACGAGTTCTGACCTGGATTTACCTTTTACATTGAAACGCGGACAGTTCCCCATTAAACCTGCATTTGCCATGACCATCAACAAATCACAAGGACAAGCCATGGACAAGGTTGGCATCTACCTCTCTGAACCCGTTTTTGGACATGGACAACTTTATGTTGCCTTCTCACGTGTTCGACGTTCATCTGACGTTAAAGTTAAAGTTATAAATGATCAATGCCAAGGAAGACTCATTCAAAGACAAGGCACCATCTTTACTACTAATGTTGTATACAAAGAAATATTCCAATAAAACATTACTCTATGCCAAACACTCTATTTTTTCTTTATATAGGCATCATCAAAACCTGCACACTATTCTATAATTCATACACCTCACTCTTTGTCATGCCCCAACGCCAGGGGTTGGCGAGCGAAGCGAGCAGGGGGCGGAGCCCCCTAGTAAGTTAAATAAGGCACCAATAGACTCTCTGTTTCATAGTAAGAGGTACATAATTTATGGTTAAAAAAACAAGATCCCTGAGCCCCATTATTTTTCAGGAACCTTAGGGGTTTTTTTTTTTTTATAAAATTTGGTTAAATCTTAAAATAGGGATATCCCCCAATGGGGTTTAAAAAAAAGGTGTTGGGGGGGAGAAGAAAAGTTAGGAAAAAGGCGGGAAAAATAAGGAAAACAAGGGTTAAAAAGCAACAGGGTTAAGGTTAACATCCTGGTCCAGAGGTGAGATAACAGCATAACCTCAGAGCCCAATTCTACAAATATTAAGGTTAGGGATGGGGTTAGGGGCAGGACATATTTACCTAAAAAAAGGGGTTTAAATTTTAACATCAGGGCCATGAGGTGAGATCACTGCTTAATCTCAGGGCCCAGTTACATTAATGTTAAGGTTAGGAGTGGTGGTAAGGGCAGGACTTATAAAATTTAAAAAAGAGGGGAACGAAAAGGAAAAAACGATGGCGGGGGAAAGGGGTTGTGAGGGAATTTGGGGGGTTGTTTGGAAAGGGAAAGGTTAACATTAGGGCCCCGAGGTAAGAATACAGCTTAACCTCAGGGCCCTGTTCTAAAAACATTAAGGAAAGGGATAGGGAAAGGGGTTGGGTCTATAAGACATCTAGTTATTATGTTCCCTAACAAATTTAATCTCTGTCAGCCAGTACTCCACCAACTGTTCTGCAGATTCACGAACTGTCATGCAAGTGTCTCCCTCTCTAACTAGAGTACACTTTGGAGCCAGCAATACCATTATGTTCCGAATTCTAAGCATCTGTTCATGAAATTTTGTTATTGCCTCAATCACTTTGGGGTGCAGCGTCAGTGGGATTTGTGAGAAAAACAGGATTGCTGATGGAAAGGTTTTTGCCAAAGTTGAGATCAATACATTTAAATTGATTTTAATAGATTTTTGTATTATGTCCCAATAGCCAATTAATCTAATTATTTTTTGGGAAATTGGATTTGTTTTTACTTTTTGTAATCCTATAATGAAATCCTGTATTCTCATTTTTACTATTTCAAATAGGATTGATTTATATTCATGAAATTCAACATCCCACAAGTTATCATCAGCAAAAATGACACAAGGTTCCTCAATTTTAGGGACCCAAGTTTTACTATCTAAATAGGTTCTACATTTATCCATTGGTGTGAGAGGATAAGGCAGATCAGAATTGTACACAGCTAATATATATTTTAAAGATGTCTCAATCATCATTTTCTTCCTCTCATGAGGTGTATTCACCTTCACCACCCTTTGATTTATTTCTATGGTTTTAGCCCTCAAAGTCTTCACTTCTGAAACAGAAAGAAGACTCTATTTATCGTGACCTTGGTCATTTGAGCACACTGGATCAGAAAATAAAGAGCAACTGTTAGGTAGGAGCACTGGCTGAGAGAGACATCTTGTTTTTACCTGTTCAGGATCAGGAGGCTACGGTTGCATGGATGTGGAAGACACATTAGGTTGCTGTACAGATACAGTCGAGGCACCATTATCCACTAATCCCAAAGAGGAGTTATTTACTTCTGCTGAAGAGTTTGAAAAAACCATCTGTCTAAACCAAGTCAAAGAGGCAAGTGTTAATTTATTTTTATACGTCTTTTTAGCTAAATTAATAGCCTTATACTGAGCTAACTCATCTATACAGGGCAATTATTTACACAAATCTTCTATAACTAGTTTATAATGTACTGTTAATATCCCCAAAGTGTTCTGTAACCATTGAAGAGTATTAAATTTAATTTTATCTAAGGTTTCCAAAGTAGGAGATGCAGGGTTAGTGTTATGACTTCCGCTAAGAAACTGGAGTCAGAAACTGTAGTGACATATCTAGACTGCGGTGACGTATGGCTATGCAGCCCTGCAATTGGATGCTTCTCATGCTGCCTGTGCTGGCTGATGACAACAGCGATCAACCCATGTTTTTAGACAAAAAAAAACACATGAATTCCAATCTGACTGTTCTCATTCATATTGCATGGCCACAAATTGGATATGTATCCGATGTAGGACCACATATCAAAAAGATCAGATTTCTATTATCCACACAGCCCTGAAAACATCAGATTTGTATCATACTCAGGCAAAAAATCAAATCTGAGTCACTTCAGCCTGGTAATGTTAATGTAGCCAAAAATCCCTTACGAGAGGGAGTCTTGTATTTATCCCTGTTTATATTCTGAAAGGCACATCATGTCACATATTTTTGGAGGTGCAGCTGAGCAAAGACGCAAAGCCTAAGGGATCAGAATGAGTTTGACACAAAATGGTAGTCCCTCAACGCTAATGGACAAATCAGACTGCAGACAGAATATATAGGACCTTGTGCTACAAATTACCATCCATTTCTCCTTGACAATCCCTTTTGAGTCAGAGTAATGCCGATGTCACACTGCGTGATTTCTAGTCATGGGGTGTGCCAGACTTGTTGACCAAGTTGCTAATTTTGTCACCATGTCAATTTACATGACTAAAAATCAGAGCCCATGTCACATTTACCAATTGAATGCTGACTTTCCAGCACAGTCATGCTTGCCCTATTTTGTGACAACCAATAATGTGCAGCCTGAAGAAACTGACGCTGTACAAAGCGCGTTAAAACAGGTTAACAGGCATGGCAAGTTTAGTCATGCTGTTGCTAAATATGCTGAATAGACTTTTTATATTAATACTGTATATTTTGGATTTGTGTATTTTGCTTCCCATGGATTTTTCAGGTGTGACACCTGCCTGTCTACAAGTAACCAAATACAATATTTTGGAGATAATGGTGAAACGATTAATCTCCCTGAAACCTCAGAGTAGGGTCAGTTTCAAACATATCTGCCACATTACCTCATGAAATATCCATTGAGTTTCTTATGAAATGAAATCTTTCCAACTTGAAAGAGAATGCTGCAAGATTCAAAGAAGCAGGTTTTGATGGTCTCCTGGAACTAAACTTTAGTCTGATCAGCAGAAGGTATAACCTTCTTTTTAAAACAAGCACAAGAACAAAATGTGTGTCTGTACGATCTCCTCAAGTTCTGACTTTGTACCACAAACACGATCTAAAATGAGGATGTAGCAAAGCTTTTCTGTAAATGAGGAATCTTACCGATGAACTCTTGCAGTGTGAAAGACAGTGTATAGAACACCATGAAACATGGCAGGTGTTCAACATATAATCTGAACCAAAAAACAGCAGGAGATGGAGGAATTTAGCAGCAGACTGAATCATTCTTGATGTAAAATATAGAATCTAAATAACTGAAAAAAGTTATCAAAAACAATAACTTCAGACAAAACACAGCTGAGTAATGGATCCTGTCACAGACTTGTTTTAAATTTTCCAAACTAGCACATTGAAGTTTGTTTGTTTTGGAAAGAACCCAATACTTAAGGTAACATGCTGATGGGTACTGGCATTTTCAGCAGGCATAATGTTTTATGTAATATATCTGTTCGTTACAGCTGTCAACAATATGGCCATGACCATACTGTACTGTACCACGGACAGGGACACAGCCCCTGGTGCACATTCTCATACATCCATCAGAGTTCTTCACTAAGGCCTACACCAAAGTTCATGGCTTTTATTAATAGAATGTCAGACATCACAGTCAACTTCAGTGTGCTCATGCTGAGGTAAATCATAAACTGTAATGCGTGTTAAATAGTCAGCCAGAGTAACAGAGTATATTTCACTTACTTGTTTTAAGCTGTTAATGTTGCAGTAGCAATCACTGGCAATGTGCTGGATAAAGTGCTAGTCTTTACAAGTCTTTTAAATTCAATTTGCATTAGTGGAATCCAAGAGATTTTTTTCCTCAGAGTGTAACATTTGCTCTGTATTTCACTTGAAGGTGGGTGTTAGATCTACAGAGATTAATGGATCTGTGGCATCACATTCAAGTTGCAAACCCAGATAAAGCAGCTTATTTCTAGATCTCACCCTGAGCCCTGGAAAAAAAGTCTTGTAATACCAACCAGGGAAACAGCAGCAACCCTCCAAACAAACTTAGAACAGTCTCTGCTGTGGTGTGTGTCTTGTGTTACATCCGTGTCTCATCAGTCTTCTGTCCAGTCCTCTGTTCAGACATACAAACTTGTCCCATTTCTGTGATCCTAGTGCTCATCATAAAGTGTGTTATGAGGTTTCTTAAAATGAGTTTACTTAAGTGACCTTAATGAGAATCAAATGGCTGAACTCTTGATCAACCGAGAAATAAAAGGGAAGCAATAGTAGGGGCCTTATGTGACTTAGTGCTCAATCAGGACAAAAGACAGCAAGTGTGAGATATTTTTGAAGGTTGTTTGCTCTGTACTAATTATTGTAACTGTAAATATTTCATCTTGTCATTGTTTCATTTGTTAAAAGATTTAAAGAAACCAGAAATCCACTGTTTATAAGTGATACAGTTATCATGAAAAGCTATGTTTTCTGCCTCACTCCACACTGTCCGTGCAACGCAGCCACAGAGAGTTTAAACAACTCGGCACATCCACATAAAAACGACAAGGGGTGAGCTTTCTTGAAGGCTTTTACTGGACGTACCCCGTTGTAAACTGAAATATATACAAAAGAAACATACAGGTATATACATGTGTACAACCAAAGACAATAAAGAATGATTTACAAAGCAATATATAGCAGAGATTATACATTAAACAATGATGCTTTAAAAGACACTTATAAGGCGAGTGATTTCCACGGTTGGATCAAGACAAAGAGAAGCGCGTAGACAGAGGTTCAAATTGCTGTGTACCACAACTAACCAGACCCAGGGGTTTATATACCCAAAAGATACGCTTCGGACGTGACTGAAACAAGAGATAAAGGGGTGCCTACATGAGACACATGGGGTGTATTGTATTCAAATGTTTATTATGGGACCTACGTGCTTTACGTAAGTTTCATAGACATTTATGACACCACTGTGAGTGTGGGATGTGACTGACAGGTGTGTTAATAAATGACAAGATGAAGGAGGAGCACAGCTCAACAAATAACAGCTAACAAGATGTGGGGCAGAACACTATGTATGTAATGTTCAAAGTAATGTTCAAGAATGTAAATGGGAATACTATATATCACACTAACTTGATCTTGACATGTTTCTATAAAAAATGCTGCACATCCCCTCTGACACACTAACAGCGAGACCAATATGTCTGCACAATGCCTCACTGGCACTGGGACTGCTCTTTTACCTTTACACAAGTCAGAAGTTTTCTTCTTTATTGTAATTCTTGTGTGTGTTTGAGGGAGATCAGTATTGTTCTTTGTTGTAATATTTTATCTGCTTCTGTAAAACAAAATATCCTCTTGGGACAAATAAAATTCTTCTATCTATCTATCTATCTATCTATCTATCTATCTATCTATCTATCTATCTATCTATCTATCTATCTATCTATCTATCTATCTATCTATCTATCTATCATGATGATCTGGGGCCTCATGTATAACGCCGTGCGTAGAACTCACACTATAACATGGCGTAAGCACAAAAGCGGAAATGTGCGTATGCACAGAAAAATCCAGATGCAGAAATCTGTACGTACGCAAACTTTCACGTTCTTCTGCTACATAAATCCCGATCAGCGTGAAAAGTAATGCACGTGCACGCGCCTTCTGTCCCGCCCCAACTCCTCCCAGAATTACGTCTCTTTGAATATGCAAATCAATATAAATAGCCCTTAAGCTCAGCCTTCTGTGAAAAGACAATGGGAAAAGCACGGGGGAAACTATAAAAATTTCAGCGAATACCAAGTGGAGGCAAAGGAAAAACGTATTATTTGTTGGTTTAAACAGTGATATAAACAACAAAAGGAAGTTGATCAAGTGACAGAGTGTCGGAGAAACTCGAAAGCTCAAGTTCACAAAGTCGCACAGTGCCCGAAATAAAAAAGAAATCACATATCAAAGTCGCCGTGAAAAGGCGAGTCGTAGCCCACGATCTGAGTGTCACATGAAAGCTTATTAGGGTACAGACAAGAAAATAGGCACACAGTGGGAAAAAAAGCACGAAATGTCAACTTTAATCTCGAAATTTCCACTTTAATCACGTAGTTTATTTTGTAATTAAAGTAGAACATTGTAAAGTTCATCTTAAAATCATTCAATTTACTAGTTTCTCAAATCCCATCGTAACTAAAGTAGCACGTTAAATGCTTTGTTCTGTATTTGATCTTCTTTGTGCTGTGTGTGTGAATCACTACCTGCTTCCTAAACGGGCTTTCTCTTTCTCCAACAGGACACATAATCCATTGCATTCGTGATATTACAGCTCTCTGAATAATTAAAATACTGAGATGTATACGTAATATCATTTTCATGATGATAGGAATGAAAGCATGTTATTAAGCATGGGAACACGGTGGCGCAGTGCTTGTTCATGTCTCACGCAAGTAAGGCTTACAACCTTCGATGAAATAATTTATTACAGAAGTACTGTCTCTTTCAAACGTACTAACCTCCAATTCCTGTCCTTACTTTTCTTTCTCCAAATACCCAATCGCCACACAATCAGCTATGTAATAGACGTGAAGCCATTTGTAAGCTTAGAATGCCGATTCTTCAAAACTTTTAAGGAACATTGAAATATCTTCGTAGTACATGTTTAATTATTCTATCTGTCTATCCTTCCAGTGTCGCGTCAGCACCAGCAATAATACAGCCCAAGGCAAGAACAATCCATGAATTAGCTAGCGCTGCGGCACCGTGTCCTCACATGTTTAATTATTAACAATATAGATTATTTAAATGAAGTTAAAGTTTTATCTGTATAATATAATCAACATATTTTGCTGCATTTCATCTTAAAAATGATATCGTCATCATATGTAAATATGCGCTTTATAAAGTGGCTCAGGTTGTGCAATATTATAACTGTAGTGCAAGTTTACAGTGGGGTAATTGTACTTATAAGTAAACAGTTCTACAAGGAGCACTGTTTATAGTTCTTGGGATGAAACTCTTTCTGAACCGCGACTTGATACAGAAAAGGCTTTGAAGCGTTTTGCCGTGGCTGAGGCAGCGTCTGCTTCATGCTGTATTCCTGATAATTCTCTTTCCGATCAGCTGCTGCTGTGATTCCCCATTCAGATACAGTGATATAAATACTCCGAGTAATATGGAAAAAGATGATCTGCTGTGGAAACCCTTAACGGGAACAGCTGAAAGAAGAACAAGATGCATTGAGAGTAACAACGCTAAAGCAGTTATGGTATTTGGAATACTGTGGCTATTCCCTGGACCATTATATTGCTGCAGGTTAATTACAATCAGATGCATTACACTAGTAAACAATATGCAGTTAGTTTCAGTGTATTTATAAAACCGCGTCAGGAATGTGGATCTAAGTAAGAAAGCATGACCACACAGGAACAGTAGCACTGCTTTGACGCTGGGTGCCGCCAGTCTGCAAAACCGAGCGGAGAAATTGCGTACGCCAGGGTGTGAGGTACCGTGGAAATGTGCGTGGCTTTACGCCAAGTTTAGGTTTTATACATCGCGATTTGAGCGTGGAAACGTTCGTACGCAACATTTCTGTGTGTACACATCGTTTATACATGAGGCCCCTGGACTTTGGATTTTATTTTTATTTATTTGTTTTTTTATAGCCTTTTCATTGGTCTCTGAAAGTAATGCAGGTAGTGTGTTTGGAGTTTTAGCAGTTTTAAAGGTCAAGAAATTTAATAGTTTGGTCTGTTTTTTGATTTAAGATGTTTTTGAAAAAGTCAGTTTTGAAAAGTACCTTTTCAAGATGTCATTTTGGTTTTGTTATCAGTGCTGCCATGTTTTGCTGTTTATACTGTAATACAGGGTTGCCTGGCTGTTGTTAGGCTAGATGCCCAGCACTGTGTGATGTGTGTGGCGTAATTACTGCAATGGTATAAAGGCCACTGTCATACACTCCTTTACTGTTCGAGTTTGTGACTGATTCAAAACTTTAAAGTCTAGGATCATTATTGTTAAAGATCTCCCTGGCTATGAACTGTTTTCTGTTCTTCATGTTACGTTTCACAATTTACAATTTTGTCTCTTGTCCTGGCCATTGTTTATTTGAATCTAATCCTCCTGGTTTCGATTTTGGTTTGCTAATCCTATCACATTGCGTCTCCTGGTTCCATCTAACTCAAAACTCAAGTCTCACCCTGTGCAATCATTACACATTGTATCTATTTATCTTATTGCACATTTCTTATCTAGTTCAAGATTTCAGTTTCTACTGCAGGGTACACATGTATTGTAGAGCACACTCTTTCGCACAGGGCCAATTTAAAGTTGCCAACCAACCTAACACATACAAAAATATAAAATATTTGACTTAATAAACTAAAGGTCAAAACTCATAATAATTGGGAACAAACAAATAAAGGCATAAGGAAAAAAATATTTAGGCAACCATGTACAGTAAGGATCTAACAAAGCAATCAGGTTGCATTTATTGTCTTCAGAGCAGACTATTATATTATACTTGCTATGTTATTATCATTTGTTTGACTAACTTGTGTTTGTTTTATAACGTTTTTTCCACAAATACTCTATTTTTTATTTTTTTAATACTTGATAATACTAACACTGTTGTCTCATAGCTCCTGGGGTTTGGGTCCAAATTTATGGTAGCCATTGTGTGTTGTCACACATTTGCGCAAGGGAGGCAGCTAAAGGGCTTGAGTGAGAGTAATTCCGCGCCAGACAGGGATGGGGCAGAGTGCACTGACTCTTTTTCTCGCTTTTCTGCAAACCATTCAGGGGAAATTCCACCTGGTCCTGATGACGTCAATTCTGGTCCTGACCCCTTTGATGTCATTTCCGGGCCTGAGCCTATGGATGAAGACCCTTCCGGTTCCAGCCCCTTTGAGGTCACTTCCTATACTGGCCTTTAAAAGCCGCCACCTTTCCCCTATCCCCTCAGTTCTGTTTTGGACTCTGAATCATGCACATCAGTGCTATCACTTTATTCAATTTTGCAGCCAGGAAATAATATATGGGTGGCAGCCCCAAACCTTGCTATGGCTCTTTGTCGAGTTTGTGACAGTGTGTAGAAGCTCTGTTTGTTCACTTTTTTTTTCCAGTTATTAAATTCTTCCTTACATAACCCAAACAAATGAAGATTAGGTTGACTTTGGACTCTAAAATGGCCCACAATGCATTGCGTGTGTGTGTGTGTGTGTGTGTGTCTGTGTATGCATGATTGTGTTCCAAGTTGGGCTGGTCTGTTCTTCACTGCACCCAATCCTGCCCGAGTAGGCTGAAGCCTTGCAGAACCCTGAATTACTTCAGATAATTGGATCGACTGACATTTTTTTTCTCTGAAAACTTGTTTGTCAGTATATACTATATTACCAAATTTTTATTGGTGCTGTTGCTAAATATGCTAACTTTTTATATTAAAACTGTTTATTTTGGATCTTGTTTTCCATGGATTTTTCAGGCGTGACACCTGCCCATCTACAAGTAACCAGATAAAAGATCTTGAGATTTTTGTAGATAATGGTGAAACGGTTAAACTCCCTGAAACCTCAGAGTAGGCTCTGTTTCAAACACATCTGCCGTGTTATCTCTTGGAGCAGGTGACTAGGTATTTGTTCAAAGCAAGTAGATAATGCTGCATGTCATGTGCCAGTGCAGTTGGCCCTAGAAGGATCAGCCAAATTCTCTCTGATTATGGGAGCTTATGGATTTTATTTTAAACTAGTTTATAGCCTGTTACATGGCAGGAGTGAAAAGTACGGGAAAAAAATAAGTTTAAACAATTAGTAAATTGTTCATTGCATAAAAATGTATTCATAAAAGGTTAACTTATTCCACCATTTAGATTAGAATTTCCAACTGATGTGAGGGACGGCCGGCAGCTCAACCCAGATAAAACCCCCATGACGCTAGATGGAGACTTCCCTGCAGCTCAGCGGTGCCCCAGATTCCTGCAGGGCACTATGGGAGATGGAGTTTGGCTTCACAGCCCTGTTGGGTACCGTGGGTGCCACCAGGGGACGCTGCAGGGAGACATGGGGATTTCCATTTCCAATATAGCCCGGAAGTACTCCCAAGTCATGGGGACAGGAGGACAGAAGTACCTCCGGGCTGAAGAAAAATGTAATTCTCCATCTGACCCGGAAGTGCTGACAAGTTACGTGAACAGAAGAGGAGAAGCACTTCCAGGTCAAGAACTATATAAAGGACTATGGGAGACCCAGCAAGAGAGTGTGACAGAGCTGCTGAGAGGAGAGGAGGAGAATTATTGTATTGATTTGTGGTGTGTTTGGTGGATGTGGTGCTTTGGAGGCACTATATTGAGAAAAAGATTAAAAATCTGCTTAGTGCTTTTAAACTTGTGTCCGGAGCTGTCTGTTGGGTTTCACAGGGCAACAGCGCACTCTATCTTCCACACTGATTGTGTTTGAATTCTGCAAGACTCTCACCTTAAAGTTTTATCTAGTTTTTTTATCTGTGTTTTCTGCAAAATGTCCCGTTTTAGCCCTTTTTCTGTTAATTCTTCCGTAATTGTCACTTATGTCATCTCAGTTCTTTTGGACAGTTTAATGTATTCCACAGTGTGGCTTGTTGATTGTATTATCTCTCTGATGGTGGAGGAGTAAGACCCCTACATAACAGCCCCCAGGTGCTTCACTCACCCATATCACATTACCAGGGTCTATTTAAAACCCATTCTGTCTTGATTTTGTTTGAAATTTTTCCCAGCTGCTCCTTCATTTCTAAAAATAATTTAAACATTATTTGGAGTGTTTTAGAGACCATGGAACCTAATTATCCTGTTTATTTTTTGTTATTCCTTTTACTAGGAAAGGTAAACAGAATGAATGAAAGTAACTGGGAGAAGAACCATGAAGCAACTCAGAAGACAAAACCAAGAATCAATCAAATACTGTAAGCCAAGAATCAAAGTAAGAAACAGAAGCCAAAAGTCTAGAACTGGGAAATCTAAACAGCACTACTGCACATGCACATGAAGGGATTTGATTTAGTTTTCCACAAAACTTGGATGTTGACGTATCTAACATTGCTGATGTTTATATCAGCTTCTGATGACATCAATAGCACCAGCTCTGGGACTGCACTCCATAGCAAACATTATTGCACCTTGAAGATAAGCAGCACAGAATGGCAGAGGTGGCAGAAACAATATGGCAATAAATACAATACAAAGTAATTCTTAAGAAGTCAAAAATGGTAGAATACAAATCTGTGCCACAAAAACACTGTAAGGGGACTTCAAAATTGAGAAAGGAGTGTAGCATGCGGCCAGGACTCATGCCCGGCTGGGACGCCTCCATGCTGGGAGGACAAGTGGAGAAAGCATGGCCAGAGCGTTGCCTCCCCCAGAGCACTAGATGGCAACGCCCCTGGGTTGCAGCAGTTCCTCGAACTCCCGCAGGGCTTTATGGGAGTTTGAGTTTGGTGCAGCCCTGTTGGGATCCGCAGGCGCCGCCAGGGGGTGCTGCAGCAGGAGCTGCTGAGTCCTTATGGGCAGTTCTTCCGCCACACCCTGAAGTGCTGGCGGATATGAGTTATCAAGCTCCTGAGGCACTTCTGGGTGCCTTATAAAAGGAGCCAGCAGCCACTACTCGGGGAGCCAGAGTCGAGAGGAGGAAGACTAAGCTTGAGCCAAGGAGTGAAGAAGGGGAAGGAAAAGAGAGAGAAGACTATTGTGTTTGTGCTGTGCTTGTGCTGGGACTGTGTTATACTTGTGGGGATCGTGGAAGGCGTTTCCCACAAGGGAAAAAGAAAATAAAAATCAGAATTTGCCTTGAACTTGTGTCCCACGCTTGTCTGTGTCAGGGTCAGCTGGCGGTGCCAGCCTGGTGGGCCACAGGAGCTAAACACTACTGCATAAAAAATGTAAATTACCCGATTCATGATACTTTTTTTAGTTTAAATATGCTTGTAAGGACATTAATAACTAATCAGTTTTCCTATGACTTTTGCCCCTAGTTATGAAGCTGCTGCTAGGCCGAAACAACCAGGTGTGTATACCACATGATGCCATTACTGTGATGGTATACAGGTCAGCATCGTGCACTACCTTGTTGATCAGGTTCATTGATTCTAAATTCTGAGCTGATGTGATTATTATTATAAATAGTGCATTTCCTTGTTACAAATTCCTTTTGAACTTTTGACTATGATTAACTCTGCCAAGGTATTCTATTTCTGACTTTAACTCCTCTTAGAGTTTCTCGGCTTAGATTTTTGGTGACATATCCTGAGTAGCTTGTCCTGATTGTGGATTTGTTCAGGAAGTTCATCAAACTCAGAGAAAAGCACTGAAGTCAATGAGGAAAGAGAAACTGAACTAGTTTTGAGTGGATTATAATTGTGCAGTGGTCTTTTAAGTGTCCCTTATGACTATTGTGAGATGTCGCCTGAACACCATCAGACAGACACCAGTAAGTACAAAACACACATTTAATAAACACAAAAGTCCTGCACAGCACACAGAGCTCCCACACCAATCACCTCCAAATTACAGGCTTCTCCAACGTCTCTCTGTCGCTGGAGCTTCATCCTACTCCAGCACCCGACTCTCGCTCCCCAACTGTAGGAAGGTAGGACGTGCTCCAGGTGCTCGCTGACGTTCTTCCGGCGGCACTTCCTGGTGTGGCGGAAGTGCAGATCTCCTGGGCTTTATGAGGCTGGGGGCGCCCCCTGGCGGTAGCCACGGGCCCCCATGGGTTTGAGCCTCCCTGCTACTTCCCCGTGGTTCCCTTGCTATCTAGGGCGGTTGCCCCCTCGTGGCCTGGAGAACGTATAGATCTCCTTCCGGTCCTTCCAGGCGTCCTGGCTGGGTCTGGCCCACAGCCTCCTGCCACACTAGGGAAACATATGCCAACTATGCAGGACCGATTACGGTGGTCAAATAGTGACTTAAGCTGTATGGCAGCTGTTCCAGTACGACTCCATGAGATAAAAGTAATAGAATTAAATATCAGAACAATACCATTTCTTGCAGACAGTGGCATATAGGGAGTGTGAATTCACAAAGGTTTGTCCCCCACAGATTCAATAGCAGGTACTCACATCTCTTGAATAAGAAAGAAACAAAGAAGTGTTTTTTTTCACCCGGACATTTTTGCTTGTTCACTTCCACTGTTATTAAAAAGGTGCAACACTAAAGCAAATGGATTCTTCACTCCTTCCTGTTTGAATCAACAGTTCCGCACTCTGGGCTATACAATCAAAGAGGTAGGCTCATGTATTACACACAGGTCACATACAAGGCCATACTAAAAGACATTAACTTTACGACACAAATACACCAACCCATTGCAACTTTCCATCTGCGTACGCATTTTTTATGTAAATGTATTTGTAAGTTTTCAGATCATTTATAGCTCACTAATAGGATCAACGTAATATACTCAGGGGGTGGGGTGGGGTTGTCCCATCCTACATTGGCTGTGATGTCATGCTTGCCTTGCAAAAGCATCATGGGGTGCTGGGAAAGAAATTGTATAAGCTGACTGCACCATGAATTTCCAGGGAAATATTCAGTGAACACAGCATATTCACTGTGAAAAACGCTTTGGAGAACTTCACCGATCAACACTAGGTCTGAGCTTGTTCTTCTTTTAAGTACAATCAATCTTTCAGCTCCAGTCCTATTCAAGAATGCTGTCACCAGCACAATCAGTACCCCTTCTGTCACTGCCTGAACCCCAAACATTGTGTTCTTACATTTTGTGATCATTGATGTCATCTTGTTTTGTTTTTTCAAGTTTATTTGCCATTTGTTTTAGACTATAATGTAGTTTTTGGATTTGGATTTGTTTATTGAATTTTTTTCTTCTTTAATTTTCTTTTTTGAATTTGGAATTGTATATTTCTTTTGTCAGTGATGGACTTCACCTGCCTTGTGCCTTATGCTTGCCAGGTTAAGCTCAATCTTTCCCGTGACTCTGCTCAGAATAAAGTGTGTTTAGAAAATTAATGGATGGATGGATGGATGGATATTTCTTTTGTTTGTTCTGAATTTTGATCTTTATTCTTCTCCTCTAAACACGTGAACCCTGATAACTTTGCAGAGGTTGCCACAAGTCCCATTTTTTGCTTCACTGGCATGTATTACATCATCCGCTTTTGATTAAGACCAAAATCAAGGTTCTGGCCTTAGTGGTTTGTGAGTAATCGTGTGACAGACAGACACAACTCTTAGCCTTTTATACATACAGATAACAATTTTCACAGAATAATACTTAGAAAACAACAACAGGATTAAATAAAAAGTACCTGAGCCAGGGTTCCTAAAAACACGGTACAAAAGTAAAAACACAATTACCTCCAAAAATCAATAGCAGAGCTGATCTTCAGTGATCTTGCATTTATCTTTCATTCATGTTCCGCACGTTTTACAGGGTGGGTGAAGTGGCACAAAGCCCCCACTCCTCCACACTATTCCCCATGTTTTTAGCAAGGACTTATTAGCCAGGCTGTGTCACATTAACTGACCCACTTCCACTCTATAGGCCCCTGGCGTACACCTGCTGTGCCGCCCCTTTCATGTGAAATATGCTTCTAGCTGGCATGAAACAACAAAAGCCTCAAGCTTTCATAGCCATTAAGCATTTCATCCAGGCAGAGCATGGGAATCTTTGACGAATGCTCTACCACTGCAGCTTTCTGTGGTGATCTCTGCATCCCACTAGCAAGGCTGCATCTTGTGCTCTCTGGCTTTCTTCCTATATTTCCACATGGCGATTATTTAAATAGAGCCAATGAATTAATCTCTTATTTCTGCCCTTTGGATTTCCAAAAAATAATCATCTGCATAGCTATTAAGTAGATTTACCTCAAATAGACCAGTGGATGTGTGTGTTATTTTAGTTGCAGGTGAGTAATAGAAATGCAGGAAAACCTTTATATTTGGAGCCCCTCGCCAAGCATTTTTCTTGAGGATGTTCAGCACAAAACATTGCATTACCAAACTGGACGTACAGGACATGCCTATAAGTATTTCTGTTTACCTTAAAGGCTTCACACCATGATGTATTACCTACTGTACCTGCAGTATGCTCCACTGACGACAGTGCCTGCATGTTATCTACTACAATACTATCCATCCATTATCCAACCCGCTATATCCTAACTACAGGGTCACGGGGGTCTACTGGAGCCAATCCCAGCCAACACAGGGCGCAAGGCAGGAAACAAACCCCGGGCAGGGCACCAGCCCATGGTGGGGCACACACACCCACACATCAAGCACACACTAGGGACAATTAAGAATCGCCAATGCACCTAACCTGCATGTCTTTGGACTGTGGGAGGAAACCCACGCAGACACGGGGAGAACATGCAAACTCCATGCAGGGAGGACCCGGAAGGCGAACCCGGGTCTCCTAACTGCGAGGCAGCAGTGCTACCCACTGCGCCACCATGCTGCCCACTACAATACTATCTATTGCATATTCATGTGGCCTGACTGAACTGCTTTTTAGAAGAATTTAAAATAGCATAACTGTAAATCTGGCTGCTGTATATTTACATGTTCTCCCATGTCTGGGTATTCTTATTGCCTTCCACTTTCAAACAACATATACAGGTTCATTAGCACTGGTGTGGGTGTGTACACGAGTGTGCCCTGTGATGGCTTGGCATCTGAACCAGGACTGTCTCCTGTTGTGATTTCAGGGATTCAGACCACACATAATGCATTATTTTTATTATGCTGCTTCAATCTGAACATGTTATTAATCATATTTTGTTGTTATTGAGCCACCATTTTATGCGCTTCAAAGCATGTGACATCAGCACAGCATTGACATGTCCAAGATTTTGCATTGGAAACCTTTGTTGTGACCATAGTTAATACAAATCAATTTTATGGAGACAGGATTTCCTGTGTATTTGAGACTAAGAGTTTGTTATTCTGTATTAGACGTTATTTTGATTCAAACCATTTTTTGGCTTAAACCTCTCTTTAGTTTATTGATTTAAGATTTTTCATCCCCTGGTCCTTTTTCCTGTACTACCTTAGTAGTACACCTGCCATGTTCATGACGCTAATGGGATGGGTTATGATTTTCCATTATCTAATAAGATAATGCCACCAGTATGACCAGTGCTCTGAAAAATAAATGAATAGTTAGATAATTAGCATAATAGGTGGGATGCCACAATGGTAATGGTGTTATGTCAGTCTACTGATGAGAATTTGAGAGGCAGCCAGAAGAAATATGTCTAGATATAGAAAAGGATCAAAACCAGGAGATTAAAAATCAGTGCATCGAAGTTAAAATGAGAGATAAAATACATAGTCAAAAATAATGTGAGCAAAAGTCATTATCTAAGCTGCTTAATCTAGACCAGGGTCACATGGGTGTGCTACATCCTATCCCAGCAAGCACAGGGCACAAGACATGAACAAACCCTGGGGTGCCAGTCCATCACAGGGCGAACACCCACACACCAAACACACACTACAGGCAATTTAGTGTTGCTGGTTCACCTAATCCATATGTCTTTGAAGGATGGGAGGAAACTGAAGCACCCACACAGACCCAGGGAGAACATGCAAACTCCAAACAGGGAATACCTGGGATGCAAACATTGGTCTCCTTGCTACAAGGCAGCAGCGCTGTGAGCAAAAGTGTTTTGCTCGGTTTGCATAAGGACATGATCTCTTGGCAGACTCTTTAGCCCACAACTAACAACTCGGACAGCTCCCCTAACAGCAGGCACTGATAATCACAAGAAACAAAATGGCGACCAAACTACGTCAAAACAGAAAAGAAAACTTACAGCAAACAAGCAATAAATGAATTTCAGAATGATAATCTGAACCACCAACCACCAAAGCAGTGTCAGATCTCTGAAATTCATCTAGAAAAGTCACTAGGTCACTATTTGTTCTTTTTGTGTCCTCAATAGTATAGACCAGATGCTCTGTTGACTTGCTACATCCGAAATATGTGAGATAAATTGACAAGTACGAGTGAGCGTGGTTTGTGAATTCAGGGTTGACTTATACTGAGACACTCAAATGATAAAAAAGAATGATTCAGAAGACAGATCAGAATTAAGAGATGGATAATAATGCGCAGCAGCAAACGATCACAATTTCACATGACATAAAGTGTGTGACAGCAGCCAGCACAGCCCGTGGCTGGAGGTCACTTAGCTGCTGGTAATGAAATATTGTCCTTGTTAAGAGACAGTGGAAGATGCTTCATCTCAAGGTAAAGCTGGAAATACACACTCTGCTGTTGAATAAAAGTGTCAAATTCAATAAGTGAACAAGTGAGTAATGTATTCTGACAGTATGCATTTTCTTTCTGTCCACTCCTGCCAGAGGCTGGATCTTATGCCCAGCTCATAAGTCAGCCCTTACATTTGGTATCTTTTGGTTGCTTGAACATAACGGTTTAATGTAAATTTCATCTCACCCAGTGGATATGCTTAGCAGTTTCCTTCTGATCAAACCAATCAAAATGTCAAGCTCTAAGCCATATTTATTAAAGAAGGCAGCACTACCAGCACCTTGTGTGCCCTTCAAGCACACTAAATCAGTAACAAGAATAACTGACAGTGAGCTGTAGAAACAAAGAAAGGAAATCTCTAATTATGCATCATTTTAAGTCTGCATTTTCCTAAGGTATTCATTGAGTCCCAGTGCAGCTATGCACGATGGTTGTGCACTGCTCCTCTAGAATATTCCTGCCCAAGTTAGAATTGCTGTTGAAGTACAGAAAACACCTGACATAATGAGATTTGAAAAAAAAAATGCGTTGCCAGACAATTATTCACTGAGGAGAGGAAATGAAAGATCTGTCATTAATTGCCTGCCGCTGCCCTGACACTTACTCTGTGTGAAGTGCTTCTTGTTTGTTTGGCGGTCCTGTCAACGTGACTCTCCTCAGAGATCAATGCAAACCCACTGAAACCTCATTGATATATGTGCTGCTTTTGATGTCAATTTTGTCTTCCTTCCACAACAAGAAGCTGCACGCTTGTTTGCAGCCTTCAGTTAACTTGTAACTTAGAAAAAACATTTGAATCAGGAAAAATGAACAAAGAATCAAGTAGAGATTGAGAAGAGTCTATTTGGTTGTGTCCCAGACAATGAAAAGTGTCAGAGTCTATAGAACAAGTTGAGAAGATAAGATGGCAACCTCACAAACTGACCAAAGCTAGTCGATTTCTACTGCTTTGTGATGGACATGCAATCAATGTCATTCTATGTTTATTTTTTGAGAGACTGGCATTAAACTTTATTGCATACACCGTGTACACTTCGTATCTTCAAAGCCCCCTCAATCTGGCTCTCAGCTTGTGGTGATGTGAGTTAGGGGTCTGTGGGAGTGTGTGGGGTGTTCCGTGTATGAAGGTGAGCTGATTACCTGTTAATAAGGAAGAGCAGCTCATGTGCTTCACATATACACTTTGTGCATAGTAATTAGTACCCCTAGGAGTATGAATAGGGTGTTCAAGAAAAGAGACGAAGAGCCCGGAGGTTAAGGCAACTAAGAAGAAAAGAAAAGGAAAACGAGATAAAAAGATCAGTGGTTGAACAGAAAGAAGGGGAAAGAGGAGTCAGGATGAGGCAGAGCCAGTGTGACAAAGAGGAGGCAAGTGGTCAGGGATGATGCCCCGGGTGAAGAGGACAGGGCACAGTGGCCAGGGTTTCTACTGCTGAGCAACCATGGAGCAGAAGTGACCAACCACACTGGGAAATCCGACAAAGAGCCAAGGGATGGCAGTGGGAGAAGGAAACAGGGCTCATGGGCTCCTTGTGGACACCAAAGGCATTTGTGTTGTGTTCACAAGCCAGTTAAAAAGGTGAATGTGCTGGCTGCAGGACGTCTCCTCTTTCTGAGCAGACCATAGAGGATGAGCAAGAGAGAAACTGGTTTTGGAGGGACGTATCGTAGTGTGTGATTCTTTTTTAAGTATGGATCCCAACTGTGTTTTAACTTTCTGTTTTTAACTGTCTGGATTATTTATTTATGTGCACTTTAATCTCCACAAATGACACTATTTGTATTGTAAACTGACCAAAAAAATTAAAGGAACATTTTGAAAACACATCAGATCTAAATGGGAAAAAAATCATGCTGGATATCTGTACTGATATGGATTGGGTAATGTGTTAGGAACAAAAGGATGCCACATCGTTTGATGGAAATGAAAATTATCCACCTACAGAGGGTTGAATTCAAAGACACCTGAAAATCAAAGTGAAAAAAATGATGCAGCAGGCTAGTCCATTTTGCCGAAATTTCATTGCAGCAACTCAGAATCGTAGTCAGTAGTTTGTATGGCCCCCACATGCTTGTATGCATGTCCAACAACGTCTGGGCATGCTCCTAATGAGACGACAGATGGTGTCCTGGGGGATCTCCTCCCAGATGTGGACCAGGGTATCACTGAGCTCCTGGACAGTCTGAGGTGCAACCTGGCGGCATCGGATGGACCGAAACAGAATGTCCCAGAGGTGTTCTATTGGATTTAGGTCAGGCAAGCGTGGGGGCCAGTCAATGGTATCAATTCCTTCATCCTCCAGGAACTGCCTGCATACTCTCGCCACATGAGGCCGGGTATTGTCATGCACTAGGAGGAACCCAGGACCCACTGCACCAGCATAGGGTTTGACAATGGGTCCAAGGATTTCATCCCGATACCCAGTGGCAGTCAAGGTGCCATTGTCTAGCCTGTAGAGGTCTGTGAGTCCCTCCATGGATATGCCTCCTCAGACCATCACGGACCCATTACCAAACCGGTCATGCTGAATGATGTTACAGGCAGCATAGCGTTCTCCATGGCTTCTCCAGACACTTTCATGTCTGTCACATGTGCTCAGGGTGAACCTGCTCTCATCTGTGAAAAGCACAGGGCGCCAGTGGTGGACCTGCCAATTCTGGTATTCTATGGCAAATGCCAATCGAGCTCCACTGTGCCGGGCAGTGAGCACAAACCCACTAGAGGACGTTGGGCCCTCAGGCCGCCCTCATGAAGTCTGTTTCTGATTATTTGGTCAGAGACATTCACACCAGTGCCCTGCTGGAGGTCATTTTGTAGGGCTCTGGCAGTGCTCATCCTGTTCCTCCTTGCCCAAAGGAGCAGATACCGATCCTGCTGATGGGTTAAGGACCTTCTACGGCCCTGTCCAGCTCTCCTAGAGTAACTGCCTGTCTCCTGGAATCTACTCTATGCCTTTGAGACTGTGGCAATGGTACGTATTGATGTGCCATCCTGGAGAATTGGGACTACCTGTGCAACCTCTGTAGGGTCCAGGTATCGCCTCATGCTACCAGTAGTGACACTGACCGTAGCCAAATGCAAAACTAGTGAAAAAATAGTCAGAAAAGACGAGGAGGGAAAAATATTAGTGGCCTCCACCTGTTAAACCATTCCTGTTTTTGGGATTGTCTCATTGTTGCCCCTCTAGTGCACCTGTTGTTAATTTTATTAACACCAAAGCAGCTGAAACTGATTAACAGCCCCATCTGCTACTTAACTTACCAGATCAGAATCTCAGAAGTTTCACTGATGTGATGCTATACTCGGATTAAAAAGTGTTCCTTTAATTTTTTTGAGCAGTTTATTATTTATTGACTTAGATATTTAACAACTGCGGTGGGTTGGCACCCTGCCCAGGATTGTTTCCTGCCTTGTGCCCTGTGTTGGCTGGGATTGGCTCCAGCAGACCCCCGTGACCCTGTGTTCGGATTCAGCGGGTTGGACAATGGATGGATGGATATTTAACAAAAAGAATGCACTGCACTTTTTGGACACTGTTAGAATTGTTGAATAACTGCACTGAGTACTTTTACACTGGCCTTGCTGTGTTATGTGTCTTCCTTGCCCAGTTCATTCCATTTTCATGACTATCAATGAACTGGGTTCAAGTAAGTAATGCCAACTGCATGCAACCTGGGCATCACACAGGTGAGTTGTTGTTTTTCTACCACTTTACACTTGAAGAATAACGGACCGTGACTTGTTCTCCTCACCGTATATTCTTTATCCTGCACTCTGTTAATCTTCTTAACCACTTCAGTACTGTTTAGTCGTGTACAGTGTGGACTCCTCTAGAACTCTAAAGTCTTCTTCATAACACATGCCTTTAGATCCCGTTGTATAAATGCATGCAATTTACTTTGTTCTAAATAAAGTAAATTGTTACATTAACATTTTAAATGAAGCACAGGTAATCAGGGAAATAATAAGAAGTAGATCACATGCATAAAGATTGGACATGCAAGTAAGAACTTCACTGTACTCTTGGAGCAGCCGTAAGGTGCTGAGACTCATACTATTACAAACAATGCTTCATTTATTTGAAGTGGGGGTATGATGTGCACTCCTCCTACAGATACAAACCACACTGATATAAACAATCAAAAGTGTACAGCTATTTACAAATCCACAATGACAGTAAACAATAAACAGTCAAATTTACACAAACACAGTCCAGCCCTGGATGATGTTTAGGAGAGATGGATGAAACACCCAAGTGATTCCACTGCATGCTGGGTAATGTTGTTCTGTACATGTGACAATATTACTACTACAACTATTACTACTGGTAGTGACAGGACTAGACAGTACTCTAGTAAGCAGAGAGAAAGCAGCTCTGGCAGGAATGTGAGACATTGTGTTACTGCAGGAACGACACCACTGCCACGGGGTCTGTATGTCCTATTTGGAAACAACATTTACATCAAGGCTGAAGACTCACTACTTCAGTCTAGCATACCTTGATTAGACCTATTGATATTACAAGTGTTCCTCGGTTATTTGCTGAAAAAGAGGTACTTGGCTTTATTAAGTATTACTGTCCTTCTCCCATACCATTTCTCTTCTTGTTATTGTGCTGTGACACTTGATGCCACTAATACAATGCTATGCTACTACTCCTGTTCATAGAAAAGAACACCACATATATAAAGAGTCTGCAGATTCAGACTCAGTTTGATTCTTAACAGACTGTCATGGCCTGTTGTATGTGTCACCACCAGAGTTTTGATTTTTGCCATTTTTGTATTTTGATTTCTCAGTCTTCCTTGGCTTGTGCTATTTTACTTTACTTCTATCATTTTCTAATGTTAATAATCTTAGTTTAGTTAATTTAGTTAATTTAATTGTGCTCTTCTTGTTGTCTTTTAGTAATGTTATTAAGGATGTTAATGTATTTGATAGGGGTCTTTGCACCCTCCTCTAACTGAATTAGAAGAAACTTTAATCTGCCTCAAGGCAGACTCTGTAGTGGCATTAGTTAGGGTTAACTGTGTTCTCCTGCTCCCCTTTATGCATTATTCTTTTGTTACGTTGGATGTCGTTTGACGGTTTAGTTCTGGATCCTCAGATTTGTGTGTTTTTGGTTTGTTATATCATTTACACATTTTGGAGTTTTGAATGTTGCACCTTTTGATTTAATTAATTACTGGTTTAGTTTGCTTTTTGCTTCTTCAGTTTAGCATTTTTTCTATGCTTTTGTTTACTAATTTTGGATGTTTTTTGTATTTTTGAATTTTGTATTCTTTGGTATTTTTGATATTTTGACTTTTTGAAAATGTATATTTTGTCTTCTTTTGAATTGTGTTTTCCTTTCATTTCATTGTGTGTCTAGGGTTTTTTGACTGTTCCCTCTTTTTTGCCATTTTCTTTGGGGCAATTTATCACAGCACTTCTGAAACTAAAAGTGCAGAGAAGGAGGGAGAAGAGGAGGACAGAGACAACTAGGCCTCTGGCATCAGAACTGTAATTTTGTACGTTATAGCCAGCTATGGACCCAAACAGTTTTTGTTTTCTAGTTCTTCATTTTCAACTAGCAATATCCAAGTCATAATGTACCCCCAGTTCTGCCCTGCTCTTTGTTAGGTATCATTATTAGGATAAAATTAAGGGTGCAAACTCTGCAGATGAAAGGTAAATTAATGGTCAAATTACAAAGAAATTCCTATAAAATGTAAATTTCACCCTGCTGTGCTTTCCTGAATGCAGAATAAATAAAAATAAATAAATTGAATATTTATATTAATTTGAAGTAAAACAACTTACTGCTTATAAAACTGGTTGAAACAAAACCAGAAGCCACAGGGGTAGAGTATCTTAGACAGGATGTCAGTCCATTACAGGGTGAACAACACACACACACACACACACACACACACACACACACGCACACACACACACACACACACACACATATGTATATATACAGTATTAGGAGCAAATTTAGAATTGGCAATCCCCTAACCTGCATGACTTTGGGGTGAGGAAGGAAACTGAAGCACCTGGAGAAAGCCTAGTTACAGCCACACATTATCTAAATAAATAATCTGAAGTGTAACACATTTCTAATTGTCATGTATTCCAGATAACCTTCCTCCTTTAACAACCTTCTCCTAATGTAGTATCATCTGCAAATGTAAGTAACAGGTTTGTTGCATTTTTATCTAAAAACTGATCTGATTTTTAAAGGTTCTTACATCTGACATCACCTAAGTCAAAAAATAAAACTTACCAAACCTTTAGTTGTTTACTTTTTACATCTCTCTATACTTACCCAATTGTTTAGCATGACCTAAATATTCTTTGCTATCCACATTTTATTGACCTACCAAAATTTCTTATTTCTTTATGCATTCTGGCATTGCACTTGTTATGAATTAGGAGTTCAAAGGCATGCAATTCCCAAACAACATGTTCAATATTGGCCACTAGAGGGGTTTATGCTGCCAAACTCCAGCTAGATAAAAGGGCAAACACACAATCTTGATAAAAATAAAAAGGGTTTAATTTTCACAAAATCTTCTGTCACACAATGAAGGTCTGTACAGCACAAAAGACATACAGGGTTTGCCTGACACATAAGGCAATCCAAGCGAACAAGTCCCAAAATGAAATACCAAGGATACTCAAAATACAGAGCACAGGTTAAAAAACTCCAGTAGATCACAAACAGCACAAGGCACAGAAAAATCATAATAACACTCACTCTCCTACGCACATTTGAAATGAGCCACCAGAAATGTGAAAGACCCTCCAGATTTATAGGGTGAAGGGCAGTTCCTGGCAGTGATTTGCAGAAAGCCCACCTATTCAGGGACCACAACACCTGGGACATAACACAGGCAGCTTAAAGACAAGATCAGAAACAAAAAACAATACAAATAATCAACAAAAGCACAATAATATAAATAGATGGCACAAACATGAACAGAAAAAAACATTAAACAAGACTTTGAACTCCAGCCAGAGGAGAAACTCTGGCTGAAACATGAAAGTAGCATGCAAGTCTGGAAAATGAAAGAATGAATAAATGAACAAATACACAATGTCTGCACATTACTGACTTTATTACGCTTCATCTTTTCTTTGACTACTCTCTAACATTGCAGTTTAATCTTCCTAACAGCTCTGCTACTAATACCTCGGCTTCCTTATTTCTAGAATGTGTTCAGAGATGGCCACCTACCTAAGATCTGTTATGTGCACCTATGGCTCACATTTACCAAACTTTATTGGATGGATTCATCCCACTGCACACTCCTATGGTTCATGTTATATTGCTAATTATTTCATGTTCAGATTCCTTCAACATATTACTGCAGTGCAGGCCAACATACCTCAAATTCAGAAGGTTTGATATTAAGGGGTTCCGGTGGCTTTCACTACTCTCAAAAGTAATCTCCATAGGAATCCTCCATAGGATTTGTTTGTCTCTACCTCCTACAGCATCTTTTCTCTCTCTCCTTTTGCACTGATTTACTGACCTTTGCTCACTCAGATGAGACCTCTGCATCCTCCCGTTGTCCTCCCAACATGGATGAATCTTGATTTATTAACTCTTTTATCAGCCGACGTCCCTCTCCAATGGCTAACACTTGGGCTCTGTTTAACCTGCAGAAAAGAAAGCAAGTTACAGAATTTCTTTGCTTTCTTAATAGATTCTGTTCAGAATTGTAGGAAAAAAGTAATTAAAGAAAATGTATTTTTAAATGTATATTTTGCTGCTGCCTGGTGCATAGGGTGAGGAATGGCTGGACCTGCCCTGCAATGAGAACTGTGCTATAAATGGAAGTAGATACGTTTGCCTTGACATTTGGCTTTCTCTGAGAAGGGGATCTAAAAAGCAGAATGGAGCTTTGTCTCCATCTACAGGCAGGTCAGCCAAGTTGAATTATGGGAAAGAACCGGGCAGACAAGAACTATGAAGGGATTTACACACTAAAGATTTTGAAACTCAGTGTATGAAGGGATGGGCTCAGGTTCTGATACTGTACATATTACACATTGGCACTCTAAACGCATAAATATCTACACTGAGTAGTTGTGTTGTATTATTAATGAAAAGCACTTGGTAAAGGTGAATGTGCTCTGATTGTAACTGTTCAGCTAAAGTAGACATCTAGAAATTAAGAGCAACTGAACAGAATCAACCTGATATACTCCATTTTGTATTTAGAAGAAGAATTCCCCCCAGTCAGTACTGATACAACACATTACCTTTGTCACTCTGTCTAACACTTATTGTACAATTACCTACAATCCAACAGTTTTCGGAACTGTTTGATTTTCATAATGGAGCTTTTTTGGCTGAAAAGCATACTGTATCAATATATCACAGAACATTCCTGATGGGTTGACTCACAGTCACCCATTATGGTGTGATTTGAGCCCATGAGGCAGAAGTAATAATCATTTTAATAATAATAATAATACATTTTATTTATATAGCACCTTTCCCATGCTCATGGTACTTCACAGAGTTTAAGAAAGAATGGCAGGGTATACAGTATATAGCATTGTACTAAACCATATAAATAAATAAAGAAGAGCAATATAGTAAATTCAGAGAAAAAGCCTAACAGACAACATAATTGATGGTCTAGCACACACACACACACACACACACACACACACACACACACAGGTTACATGAGCATCTTGACAGAGAAGTAAACTGAGAGAAGGGTAATAAAGTCAAGTAGAGCTAAAAGCCTTCCTGAACAGATGAGTTTTGAGTTGTTTTTTAAAAAATTCATGGAGTCAGCTGACCTGATTAATTTCGGTAGGTCATTCCAGAGTCTGGGCGCTATACAGCTGAAGGCCCTGTCACCCATGGAGTGTAGATTAGTGTGGGGTACAACAAGATTACCAGAATCAGAGAACCTTAGTCGGTGGACAGGCACATAGTGATGGAGAAGGTCACTGATGTAGTTTGGTGCAAGGTCGTTTAAGGCTTTGTAGGTTATTAGTAGAATGTTATATTCAATTCTGTAAGACACAGGGAGCCAGTGAAGATGGATCAGGATGGGAGTGATGTGCTCGCTGCTGCTGGTCCATGTAAGGACTCTTGCAGCCAAGTTTTGAATAAGCTGGAGCTGTGATATAAGATTAGAAGGGGCACCTGCCAGTAGGGAATTACAATAATCGATGCGGGATGTGATAAAAGCATGGATAAGTTTCTCAGCATTAGAAAAGGAGAGAAAGGAGCGAACACGGGATATGTTATGGAGGTGAAAGTAAGAAAGTTTCTTAATGTGATTTAT
Organism: Erpetoichthys calabaricus; assembly: GCF_900747795.2. Classification (NCBI taxonomy): domain Eukaryota; kingdom Metazoa; phylum Chordata; class Cladistia; order Polypteriformes; family Polypteridae; genus Erpetoichthys; species Erpetoichthys calabaricus. The sequence goes on along the minus strand of NC_041403.2, from coordinate 95,180,220 downwards.
GCGGGCAGAATAAGAAAGGGAGGAATCAAATGACACCAAGATTCTTTGCAGTAGAGGCAGGTCTGATGAGATCACCGCCAAGATAGACTGGGAAGGAGCTCATTTTATTAAGTTGCACTTTAGTCCCAATTTGCAGGAGTTCAGTTTTGTTGCAATTTAATTTTAAAGAGTTCTGCTCCATCCAGGTTTTAATTTCATCTGAGGCAGGTTGTAAGCTGAGAAAGCTATGATGAAGTTCCACTTTTAACACTGAAACAGAGTCGAGTATCATCTGCATAAAAATGATAACCCAGTCCATAGCTACGGATAATATGGCCAAGGGGAAGCATAAAAATACAGAAGAGAAGAGGGCTGAGGACAGAGCCTTGAGGAACTCCTTGTGTGACTGGCGCTGAGCTGGATCTGCTGTTGTCAAGACTAACAAACTCTTACCTATCAGTCAGATAGGTCTTGAACCACTGGAGGGCAGTGCCAGAGATACCCAGCATGTTCTCCATTCTGGACAGTAGAATGTCATGTCTGACAGTGTCAAATGCTGCACTGAGGTCTAACAGAATTAATATGCTGGTTTGTCCAAAGATAATTATATCTTTAATTTTGTTACAGAAAAAGTGGAGGAATTTCTCACAGACTTCAGTAGAAGAGGTAGTTGGGCCAGATGCAGGTTCGAGTAGTTTATTAACTACAGAGAACAAAACCCTTGGGTTATCGTGGCCACTTTCTATTATTCTGCCATAATGAGCGTTCTTGGCAGCAATTAGTGCATCTCTGTAAGCTTTTTGGTGGTCAGAGAAAGCCTGTATGTGCATGATGAGGCCAGACTTATGTGACATTCTCTCAAGGTGTCGGCCAGCTGCTTTCATAGATCACAATTCTGAATTATACCAAGGAGCTTAACGCCTAAAGGAAATCTCTTTATGTTTTAAAGGAGCTGTTTTATCTAATGCTGAATGAAGGGTTGTTTTATAGTGGTCAACAAGACTATCTAGTGTTGATGGAATAGGTGCAGACAGTAAAAGATCAGAAATTGATCCAGAAAGTATAAAGGGATGGATATTTTGAATGTTTCTGTAAGAAATTTGTCATTTACAGGTAAAAGGAGGGAGAAGTAATGAGACAGTGAAAATCACTGCTTTATGGTCAGAGAGTCCCAAATCAGTGCTGTAAGTGTTGGCAACAGATAGTCCAGAAGTGCAGATCAGATCCAATATATGACCGCCAGAGTGGGTGGGAAAATCAACATGTTGTGTCAAGTCAAAACAGTCCAGTAAGGATAGGAATTCATTTCTCAGTTTAGATGCAGCAATGTCAAAATGGATGTTGAAATCACCAAGAAGAATGACTCTCTGGGAAAAGGAACTTAAGTGGGTTAATAGTTCAGTCAGATCAGATAAGAAGGATGCATTGTATTCTGGAGGACGATAAAGAACAATGAGTAAGAAAGGACCCGATTCCATTATTAGTTTAAGAGCCAGACACTCGAAAGACAATGGACAATCAATTGGGATTCTTTTGATGTTTAACTCCACTCTGACAATTACTACAAGTCCTCCACCTTGTCTTGCGCTATGAGACTCTGTGAGGAAAGTGTAACCAGGTGGTGTCGCCTCCATGCTTTGCCATTAAGAGATCTCGAATTAAACAATGCAATATTAGTTAATGAAGCTTCTTTTTGCACAGAGCCGTGACCAGAGTTTATTTTCACATACTGTAAATTTGGCACACTGACACTTCTATTTCCATAGCAGAAAGCATAGCAGGAGGAGGTAGCAAGATTTGGAGGTCCCAACATATAGCCATAAACAAGTAATGCTGGGTATTACAGGTGTGATCACCCCAGAGCCACAAGCCAAGTGGTGTGAACATCAGATCAGTTCTTAGTCATAAAGCACAATAAAATGAAGCGAGAGCAGATCAGCATAGCAACTATAATCAAGGAGACAGATCATCCCAGGCTACTAGATCGCCAGGTACAAAGAAATGTTCATAGGTCTTGTCCCATGATCCAGAGAGTCAGTTGTTCCCAGTCAAGGTAAAGTCCATATAGTCCGTAAAAATTAATCCAAATTCATACAATTCAAGTCAGCTGCCTCCATGAACTATACACACAATAAAGAAATAAAACAAGCGTAAAAAAGTGTAGGATTAAGGCGAATTTTACGAAAAGTGTTGTTAACAGGGAGCAGCGGCAACAGCATGCGTGTGCCAGTGTCCTCTCCTCTGTTACTGTTTTAGTTTAAATGCACAGTTTCTTTCTTATCTCTAAAAATTCTCAGCAAATTTCTACCTTGATATAAATAAAAGAAAATAAGCTGCATATAGGTCATGTCAAGATTATTTAATATTTTGTTTTTTTTACTTAATGAACAAACACAATCCAGTCAAAAAAAAACTGGTAAAGACAATATTATGTTTCAAAGACATTCCAGGAAACTCAGTGCTCAATCTAAATAGCGTCTTTGTATAGAACAGCAAATCAATTCTGATTCTGCACAGGCCTGGTGTGCTTGCTTTAGAATTTCTTTCATGGATTGTCTGAACTGATCTTTGTAAAGAGATTTCATTTTTTCCATTTTGAGATTGCTCTTCCCAAGGAGATACAGAGGTAGACTTAGATTCTTTCAGATTGTGCTAGTAGTGTGGTGTAGGACATCATGCCTGATGTTTCATAGCCCAGTGTTAGTCCATCTGCTGTTGCTGCTGTTAAAGCCTTAGTAGAGATTTTAGATATAAGGCTATCCAATAATGCAAAAATATTTGCCCAAATAATCTGAGTTTAGAACATTTCCAAAGAATATGACCCAATCAACTGTTTCCGGAAATGTACTGTATTCCAGAGACTAAGAAGGACTGAATTAAAAAAAAAATAGATAAACAAAAAGGGTGAAAGTGAACAAATCAAATTTCGTTTGTTTGTTTTGTGTAGCACAAAACCAACTTGCCCTGCTTATCTACAAGTATATCTGAGGTGACCAAGAATGTTAATATGGAACAAACTCTTAGGAAGTCAATATATTTTAAATAAAAAACTTATTAAAGCCATAATGTCATTCTTTTTTCAGACATAGTTATTTAAAGATTTAAGGTCGGATGCAGGAATCGAATTATTGTACGGCGCACTCACTCATATGCATTCACCACAGCTAAAGGATACAGCAGGCTTTTCATTTAAGAAGAGAACCAGGAGACAAGTGAAGGTCAAAAGACAAGCAGGGGTCGAGTACAGGGAGATCTAAACTAATCACACAAGGCATCTTAACATGAACCAGAAATCCTAGTGAAGAAAGTCGAAAACCCTTTGATACAATAATATTTCACAAAAAAACCTTTAAGAAATTATCCATAATCACATATAAAGATAAACATTTATACCAGTACCCTGCTGATGTCACACTAGTCATACCTCTAGGGAGTCCACTGTCAATTGTCCATATTACTAACCGAGAATGGTAAACCGGAAGGCACGGACCCAGGTACACGGCGATGGACGCAGTCCAAGTCTGATCCACCGCGAACGAAGGAGTCACCGCTCAAAAACGAAAGAGCTCA